>NC_055958.1:4101502-4219002 GCF_018492685.1 Alosa sapidissima | reverse complement strand
TTATATGTGCATAATGGTTGTGTAAGTGTGTATGTGTGTGCATGTGTTGGCAGAAGTGAAGGCATTTGTCCCTTTCTACATTCCCTTTCTCTTCAACCATCCTTGACATGTAAGCATGTTTGCGTGACATGTAAGCATGTTTGCGTGGTGTGGAAATGTGGAAGTATCAGTGGAACATATTATCATAAGATCTGTGGTATTAAGGTTGCTCACATAACAGGTTGATTGCAAGCAAAACAAAAAAAATCAAAAACAACCGAACTGAAATGTACATAAGTACACAATTAAGAGCCAAACAAAACGTAGGTGTCTCGTTCCGTGTGTCCGTCAACGGGGTGTGTGGGATTGTTTCAAGGCCGGTGCCTGAGTCAGAGCGACTCAGAGAGTAGTGTGGTTATTAATATTCAGTTCCCTCACCTCAGTCTCCGCACTCCCACTTCTTCCCCCCTCCCCCTCCCACTCCCCCTCCCTTGCAGGAAAGCACTGCACTGCTCTGGGTTTGACTCATATGTCCCCTGTGCCCCAAGCTCCTGGCAGACATTTTTTTTTACATTTTTTTTAGAGCTAACCACCATTTTCCTATATGTGCTAACATACCAAGCATCTTCAAAAATTACGTGTGTCTTTTTTTGAGTGGTTGGTAGCTGGTTATTATGTTGGCGTGAGTGAGGGAGTGAGAGGGAGGAAGGGAGGGAAGAGAGAGGGAGAGAGAGGGAGGGAGAGGGAGGGAGAGAGAGGGAGGGAGAGGGAGACAGAGGGAGAGAGAGGGAGGGAAGAGGAGGGGGAGGGATAAAAGTTGCATTCTGGTCCAAGGTATATCCAGACCACACAGCGAGTTTTCACATCTTACTTCTCTCCACTTCTCTCTTCATGTCTCTCTTCAGTTTGTTCCCTTTTTTCATATGCACACACACACACACCCACACACACACACACACACACACACACACACACACACACACACACACACACACACACACACCCACACACACATACACACACACAGGCATTACTCGGTCCGGAGCCCACACTAAATAATCCTTGTGGTCACACCTCTCAGTAAGAAAGGTTTTTGTCCCACGCCCCTCGGCCCCGTCCTCTCCTCCCTTGGTATTCAGCCAGGGTCAGCACATTTTGCTCGCCCTTGTACCCCTGCAATGGTTCCCCTTTTAATTTGCACCTGTTGTGCAGTTGTCTGCTGAGGCAAATGCACAGCCGCTGATCAGACAAAGATCATATTATGATCAGTTATGTGCAGGCTAATCCCCCCACGTCCTCCAGGGAGGAGGGAGAGAGGAAAGAAAATAGCAGGTCTTACGGGATCCGCGATCCCTGGGAACCTGGTTTAAAAAAAAAAAAATGAATTCATCGCTGGTATGTTGTCTGAGGACGACTGGAACCATTTTGTGTGTGTAAAACACGAGCATGAGCGCTGAGACGGGCCAAATGAGCAGACCCTTCGAAAGGTTAATTTGTCGAAATGCTCAAAAAAAAAAAAAAAAAGTTTTCCCAAGCCGAAATTCTCTCAAGAACAAGCAATTAGGTCTCAAATCGCACCATTTGAGCCACTTCCCACTGCCTTTTCCAGTTGGCAGCTGTCTCGAGAGATAAGGTGCTCGATAGCAAAGCGAAAGATTGCTTTATTAGGCATACACAGCACTCAAAATGAACCTGAAAATTGGTGCTCGTTGTCCTGTCGACCCCACTTCCTCTACGGCTGTTCCCATGATGTCATAACTTTATAGTCAAATATTTTCCCTTTTTTCATGCCCTTTGGTCTGCCCACCAGTCCCACTAAGCCTAATAGTACATTTGTTCTGTTCTGAGTGATGGTTTAAGAATGACTTGGTCTGGCTTGGTATAGTATTTCAGAAGCTTTCGGAGTTGTTTCAGTTTTTTGAGACTGCGTCTAAGGTGTGACTGATGGAAATAAATACTCTCTAACACGGCATTTTAGCAAATTGCACCCGTGAAATTGAACAAAAATAAATTAAACTACAATTAAATAAAGTTGTTTTATTTGATTTACATTTTAAAAGATAAATTCTCATATTTTGCTACTGAATTTTACAAATGAGTTCTGTACTGAAATATTCAGTCTTGAACATCATTATTGCCTTGTATTTATATATTAAAAAAAATAACCAAAGCTGTCTTTATTTTTGTGTTTTGACCACAGTGCTGAACTATGAGAATGTGGTGGAGGCCGGGTCTGAGTCGGACGAGGAGGACAGGCTGCTGGCGTCGGAGGGTGAGGGCAGTCCGGCGGGAGTGCCCAGCCGAGAGGCGTCGCCACGGGTGGGCCACGCCCTGCTGTCCTGCCGTGGCAACGAGGAGATCGACGCCAGAGATGGCCCGGGCAACCATGTCTGGCGCCATCCTGGTGACATCAATGGTACTGGTAAGTGCCCTTCCACTATGTTGCGGGGGGGGGTGTCGCAACATCTTGAAGGTGAAGATATATTTAGAGGGTGAGGCAGCAAGGTTCAAAAATGGCCTTGCCTGTTATCTGCAGGCGCACATTAAAAATAACTTGATGTTTAAGATGATGTGACGGGACAAAAGCACCTGTCATATGATCTCCAGCATGTTAGTCCTTTAAATAGGGCACAACTTCAGGAATAACGGCCACAACGCTAGGAGTAGGACAGATAAAAACCCTCCGACGTGGGCCATTTCACTCAGGCAAGGTCTTTTACACTGGCTATCTGACGGTAACTAGAGGGAAAGACCCGGCACTTTTTTTCATTAGTGATAAGAACAAGTCGTTGAATGATAACGTAGTTGTGAATTTGGGTGTGTCACAGTGAAGAAGTCTCACCACTGCTCTCTCTCTTGCAGTGAGTCTCATGTTCCACCCTCCTCTGCCTAGAACCGTTTCTCTTTCTCCCTCCCTCTCCCTGCATTTGAACTCATATTCAACCTATTGTGTAGATATCTAGACGCATACAGCACCTGTAAAATGTGCACCTTGACTCCCTACTTTGGCCGCAAAAATGCAAGAATTAGGGCTTCTTACATTTCTGTTATCAAAAAAACAGTTGAGTAGTGAACTAGTGAACTAGTTCCATTGTACGTGTCCATTCTGTGATTAGTGTTGCGCAGTGCGGGTCCCCTTTATTTCCTCTGTGTCGCTCCATGTCTCTTTGTCCCCGTCACCACGCCAGGGGTGATCAACTCCGATGACAGGACGGCCACAGTCACTGAGACTAGACAAATACTTTTAATTAGGATTTGAGCGGCTTCATTAAGAGGGAGTCTGTGCCCCGCTGAAGCAGTCATTAATGGCATTAAATGAAATTTTTAGCATCCATGATAGCCATTTACATGCATAATAGGGCCGCAGTTCCGGGGACGCGTTTGACACGTACAAAGTGGATGGAGGATTCGGGCGAGTCCCACTGTTTTAAAAAACGACCAGCACTGGACAATTTGTCACCACTAATGACATGGCCACACACACATGCAGACACACACACAGACACACACGCACACATGGGCATACAGACACACACACACACACACACATACACACACACACACACACACACACACACACACACACGCATACCCGACTCATCTGGGAAATATGATTGAGCCTTTCAAATGGGAGCAGACCCAGAGGCAAAGTGCGGTTAAAAGAACTTTGTGCGTATTGATGCTCGCTGTGAGACCGCTTGGCGGGTTCAGACTTTTTGGACACGCGTGGACCAGATGGGGCACATCCAGTATTACCAGGCCAGCGCTGGCAGTCTGTGGTCAGCTGGTGCGTGGGTGGGTAGGACGTGCTCCGCCCTCAGTACAAAATCTGGGCTCTTGTAAGAGACACACTTTATGGCTACAGCAAAATGCAGAATTCTGTAATTGAAATGAAAGAAATGGAAAGTATAATTTGGAAATGGATAAAATGTATTTATATTGATGAACAGCACGTTCACGGATAAGGTGTAGACTTTGTGGTGGCACCAGAGAAGGGCCTTGGGTTAAATTTCACCCTCGACCCAACCAACCCTTGAGCGAGTTGTTATTCATTGTTGCACCTCCAAGTTAATCAGATGAAACTGAACACTGGAATATATCCGGTATTTGCGGAGGTCTTGGCAGTTGATGTCTTTTTAAGTTCACAGTCTGAATGATTTTAATCAAGCAAAGTCCTTAGGTTGTACCCCAACCTTTCCCTAAGTTTATTCTTCAAACCACATAAGCCCCGTGACTGATGAGTCCCCAAATGTTCAACTAGAAGCTATAAACTTACAGCCCTAAAGTGCTGGACTGTTTCTGTGTTATTTTTGAAGAAGTCAAGGTTTTTGCAATGCCTTTTCAACCGACTACTGCCTGAACAAGGCCTAATTGAAGTATAGCCAACATACTTCTGAAACCATAATATGAATCTGAAAGAACACAATCTACTTCTTCTGTTTTACCTAAAAGAGAGAACAAGGAGTCAAAAGGATCAAAATGAGAGTATTGCGAGCAGAACTGAAAGATCAGTGAATTGTATGCCTTTCTAGGAATGTGACTCATGCAAAATAGGCTAAAATGCCAACTACTAGTTATCAGCAGGTTGTTTCTGGTGAAGAAGATGAGTTGACAGGGGAACCAAACAATTTTTGGAAAAAGGAACCACCGTCATTCTTGTGTCCTTAGTGTAACCCTCAAATGTCCCAGTACAAATGTTTGGAAAGTCGAGCAAAGTCGCCCCCCCCCCCCCCCCCTCCACTTGGGAAAATGTATTGCTTTTCATTTCTCATAGCCCGGGAGAGCTGCCTGTTTTGGCTGATGGCATTGCAGTTTTATCAGTATGGCACAGAAGGTTTCACTCAAAGCTGTTGATGCCGAGGCAAGTCCTCGGCTTGTGATTGAATTGTTTCTCTCAGAACTTTTGCAAAACTGAAACTTTGAAAAATAACAGGGTCCCTTTTCACTGTTGATGAACTCAATTTGAAGCAGTCGATGTGAATTTGAATGGGCTCGCATTTGAATGGATCTTTACAGATTTTTTTTTCATATGCCATCTGAAAAAAGTCTCTCGCTCTCTCTAATGCATGGAGGGAGGTCTCTGGTGGCCATTGAGAGCACTTCAAATGCAACACTGACTGCCTGTACAGTATTTGTCACACTTGGACAATTAGGAAGTTGAGCACAGTTTTGAAATATCGCAGAAACAGGAGAAAAAAGCATGAAAAAGTGAAAAGAATGGAGAGAATGACTGCAATGGACAGAAGAAAAGCAAACAAACAAAAAAGAAATCCTCATACTTTTGTTTTCTTCCTTTTGTGTCATGGGAGGGGTGCTATACCCCCCCTCCCCCACCCACACACACACCAGCCCTCTCCTTACTCTCTTTTGGAAAGAGCAGCTTATGATACTTGTGACTGCCCAGGAGAAGTCACATGTGGGAGTCCTGGAGGCACAAACACAACAGAGGCAGTATATGAGCAGACTCCTGTAGCCCCCCTCTCCCCTTCCACTCGGAAATACCTTGATTTGATTCTTCAGGGCAGCCGTGAGAGGGAAGGGGTGGGCGGACCAGGAGTCAATTGTCCTCGTGTGTTGCCGTCCATTTAAATATTTATGTCCCGCATATCCTTCCCGAGGTCAGAGGGTCACCCCCATGAATCCAATACTACTCCGTAATTGCCAGATTTGTGTGTGTTTGTGTGTGTGTGTGTGTGTGTGTGTGTGTGTGTGTGTGTGTGTGTGTATGTGTGTGTGTGTGTGTGTGTGTATGTGTGTATGTGTGTGTGTGTGTGTGTGTGTGTGCATTTTGTGTATCTGTAAGGAAGGAGAACTTAATGGTTAATCTATCTTACAAAATAGCCTAGTAAATGAAAGTAAATACTAATAAATAAGTCCTTGACATTTGCCATTTATGCTCTGCTGACAGTAATGTCTCATGGCTTAAACACTGCAGAAATGTATTAGCTGTTTTCTGATTGTCAGAGTATGCCATTTTTTACAATTTCTTGCCAGAGAGGATAGCATACTGAGGAGACTGTAATATCTTTGTGCAACATTATGCAGTGATATTGATCATCATCCTTCATTTATTTTTTTTATTTTTTCAGAGGAGAGAAAAGAAGAATACAACCCTTTGAGCCCAGAGGTGTCTCTCCATGGAGTTGGCAATGGTTCAGGTACGTCAAACTCCAGAATGAACTCGTTTCCTTACTTCCATGCAGGTTAATAAAGATCAGTAACCTTTTACTTTCATCATTTTTCATCTATGCTTGAGAAGCTTGAGAGAGAAAAAGAGAGAGAGATTTAGGAGGCTTGATTATCGTCTAGGTGATAGAGTACATCACTGTTATCACATAAGCATATTTAACAAGTGAGTGAATGTATGAAACTACTGGTGTTTTGTGTATCTCACTCCTTCACCTACTTTTGCTGAATCTCAGTACATTTCATATAATTATGCTAGGTGGGTTTGTTGCAGCATTTAATTTACACTAATCACATAATGAGATACTCTCAGTTGTTCTCATGTGCAGCCACACACAATTACTCAGGAACACACACACACACACACACACACAGGCATTTGTGATTATTCACCCTCACGCGTGTCAGGGGAGATGGAAAGTAAACATTTGTAAGTTGAGGGAGAGTGCACCGCAAATCACATTTTGCCACAAAATCGAGTTTTGTACCAAATCAGATTTGTTCAGTTCATGTACTTTTAAATTGGTTTACAATGAGACAATGAAATGTTTATTTTCTTGCCCATGGGTTTCTGTTTCTTCGCAACTCCAAGGTTTTTAATGACAGAACAACTCAAAACAGCTTTCATATCTGGTGTGATAAATATCTTGAGCATCTTTAAAAAGAAAAGTGAAGGTCAAGAAAAGTGAAGATTTGTCAAACTGGCCAGATCTCTTCTCATACAAGAGTTAGTTTCCACAACACTGTAAGCTCACGGATATTGCACTGACTGAAGTTGAGAAATTTCTATTGAATTTTTTAAGTAAATCGGAAGAAGAAAGGATGCATTAGACCATGTCTGACTGTGTTGAATTCTTGCTGTCAAACAAACCCTTAGCTTCATTATCCAGCTCGGGCCTGTGAGTGGCTGTTGTGCTGTACAAAGTGAGATCAGTAACTTCTAGAAAATCTAATTGCAACATAAACCAATTATCCATTACACAGAAAAATGTTTTAAGCTTTTTTCCACCCTGCAAGAGGATACTTAAAGGGCGCTTGATGACCAAATTGACTCCTATTCGTCTTCGCAGTGGCCATTACCCCCCAACTTAAATGCATACTTCCATTCTTAAGTAGAGTCTTAATGGGCAGCTTCCTCCTCTATCACATTTACAAGAACAGATTTCCTGATGGCAGACTGTCACACAAGGTTCCCCCCTACACACACACACACAAACACACACGCACACACCAGCAGAAGAGAAAGAGTCGAAGGACCACAGAGTGATCACTTCATCAATTTATACATCTCCCTCTTTTTCTCTGTCCTCTTCTTCCTCTTGTGTAGTGAAGGGCGATGGCCCCTCGGAGCTGGAGAGCTTCTTTTCAAAGCGGAAGCTGGAGGAGAGTGTGGGCCATGCGGCCAGCATTGCTGAATACCTGCAGCGTGGCGACACGGCCATCATTTACCCAGAAGCCCCGGAGGAGGTCACCCGTCTGGGCACTCCCGAGGCCAACGGGCAGGACGAGAACGAAAATGGTTAGAGCACTTATTCTTTTCTCTCACAGTTTTCTCTTGTTTTTGTGAAACGATATCTCCACTTTCAGTCTGGTTTTAGATTAGTCAGTAAGCTACTAGTAGAGCCATTCATTCTTCTCCATCTGAGTAAAATGTCATTGGGAATGAATGCACATGTGTGTGAGTGTGTGTGAGTGTGTGTGTGTGTCGTGTCTGTGTGCGTGCATGCATGTCTTACTACACAAGTCATGCACAGATGTCCGCAGCTCTCTGTGGAGCAGATTGCAACATTACACTGTGTTACACAGCACCTTCGGCTGGGCATTTCTCCCATTATACCCAAACGACCAGTTGCTGACCCTCTGACCACTTGCTTTTCCCTGTACCCCCCCCCCCCCCCCCCCTGGTCAGACCTGACACCCCGGACGCCAGACGACTTTGCCCAGCTGCTGACCTGCCCTTACTGTGACCGTGGCTACAAGCGGCTGACGTCTCTTAAGGAGCACATCAAGTACCGCCATGAGAAGAACGAGGAGAGCTTCCCATGCCCCCTGTGCAGCGAGACATTTGCCTACCGCACACAGCTGGAACGCCATATGGCCACCCACAAGCCAGCTCGAGACCAGGTGAGACAGTATATCCTTTCCTTTTTTTTATCCACCTCTTTCCTTTTTTTCCATCATCCAGGCAGTTGCCACCCACTTTCAATTTTTATCTACTTGCAAAAGAAAAAGGTTGTGGGTGAACCATATGCATTGACATTTTTTTTTTTTTTAATTTGAGTGACCTAGTTAGTCACAGAAACCATATGTTTCACACTGGCTACAGTACGTCAGGGCTGGCATGCCCCAATACTCCTTTGCTCCACATAAATCGTTTTACATCCATACTCTCTGTCCTTTCGACAAGATAGACCCCACAACGAATTCCCATCAGTAATTTTAAATATTTTTACAGTGGTAGCTAAATAGATTGAGAGAGTCATCTCCCCAGGAGCACAAAAGAAGTCCTCCCTTTGGCCCACGCTAGCTTCCTGTGAGCCCCTGTTGAATCCCGTTCTCTCAGTCGCTCTGAATCCACAGCTGCACAGCGTAGTCTTCCTCGGAGCCCCCACCTATAGGGCTTCCTGTGTGGGATGAGAGTTAGCACAGCGAGTTCCTTAAATCGGCCCTGTTTCCTTGCATCAGCTGTCACCAGAAAAGAGCAGATGCACAAAAAATGCAAATAAGGTGTAAGGATGTTTTTTTTTGTGAAATGTTGGACCTGATCACTTTAGCCTTACTGTGGGGGTAGGGGGGAGTAGTCATGCCCTAATGTATGGCATTGCTTTGGAGACCTAGTTCATGTTTTGTGATGTAGGGGATTTGTGATTCGATGGAGGTAGAACACTCTTTGTTGATTTTAAAAACATGAATATCGAGCTTTCACCCGAACAGCGTACCCCTCCCTCCCACCCACGCACTTCCATTCTCTCTCATTCTCTCCCTATCTCTCTCTCTTTCTCTCTCTCACACACACACACACACACACACACACACACACACACACACACACATACAGACACACACACACACGCACACACCTTCAGACAGACTTAAACGCGAGCAGATGGCCTTTCCTCCTGTGATCTAAAGTATCCTAATCCTCAGATGACTTAAAGTGTTTGTTTATTTGCTCTGAGGGGGTTTTCCTCAAAAGGCCCGTAGGAGTTTACTCAGCGCCTCACACTTATGTTTTTCTTTTTTCCTGGTCACATTTCGAGGTAGCGTGGTGCTGTTTCTAACATGAAACCATGTGTGAGAGTTCATGAAATGTTCCACATTTCCACACATCTTCCCTCCTATATCTCACACGGCTGCTAACAGTGGAAACTAGATAATGCCAATGATAACGTAGATAACATTGTTGTAATGGGATTTGGACTAGCTATGCATATCAGGGTAGCAGCACACACACATACACAACAAAAACATTTGGCACTGAACAATATGCCTCCTTCTCTCACAAAAGACAATTTTGACCATTAAATGTGGCCTAATCCCACCCACACTCCAAGACCTTTGTTTAGCGTAGGGTGGATACACTCACATACACGGTGTATCACTTCACTTGGGTGGATTCATTTGAATTTTAAATTCTGAAAAGGCACAAAGACCTTTGAACAGATTCAGCCCACATTTGTTATGTTCTGTACAGTGATCTCAGTCCAAAGAAGCAGAAATGGATTTTTATTTTCTGTAGTTCTTTTGGTCATATGCACTTATCTCCATGGTGGACGTATGATGGGGCAAAACTTAGAGATATTTGATTTGTACTCATGTCCACAATTTCCCTTGTCTCTTCCACAGCCCCCGATACTGAACGAAGCAGCCACCAACCGAAAGTTCAAATGCACTGAGTGTGGCAAGGCGTTCAAATACAAACATCATCTGAAGGAGCATCTCCGAATTCATAGTGGTAGGTTCAAATGTTGTCAGTTATTAATTAAGACACAAAAAGTGCTATATTTCATAAATTGTAAAGTGTACAATTGTACTGGAAGAATTTTTTTTTTAAATTCGAAAGAAATGCATACTAACAGCAACACTTGTTTGTGTGTGTCCTAAAATAAATTAGTTTATTATGAAATGAAATCAGGTGTTGTGTTTTTGAAACACAAGTGAAAATAGCGTACCTCTTTCTTTTCCCCAGGTGAGAAGCCGTACGAATGCTCCAACTGCAAGAAGCGCTTCTCCCACTCTGGCTCCTACAGCTCCCACATCAGCAGCAAGAAGTGCATCGGCCTGATCGCCATCAACGGCCGCGTGCGCAACGGCGTGGGCACCAAGCCAGGCTCCTCGCCCAACTCCGCCGCCTCCTCGCCAGGCAGCCCTGCCTTGGCGCAGCTCCGCCACAAACTGGAGAGCGGGCGATCCATGGGCATGTCGGACCCGTCCAGCCATGCTGACATCAAAGCGGAGCCGTTGGACTTCAACGAGTACCGGCTCATGATGGCCACCCAGCAGGAGTTTGGAGGTCCGGGTGCCTTTGTCAATGGAAGTGGCCGAGGCGGGAGCCCCCTCGGAATGCACGGGTCCGCCCAGAACCCTCTGCACCTCGGCATGGGGCTGGAGTCCCAGCTCATGAGCTACTCCATGATGGGAAACAACCTGAGCGAGGTGCAGAAGGTCCTCCAAATCGTCGACAACACCGTCTGCCGGCAAAAGCTGGACGGCAACCCTGATGACATCTCCAAGCTGAGGGCCTACATGAAGGAGATGGGGGCTCAGATGGAGGAGCAGAAGCTGGCATTGGCCTCACCCCGAGCGGGCTTCCCCGGGGTAGGTCACAACAGCCCCACGAAAAGCATTATAGACTACACCCTGGAAAAGGTCAACGAGGCCAAAGCCTGCCTCCAGAGTCTCACTGAGGACTCCAAGAGGCGGGTGGTGGACATCAAGAAGGAGAAACCCAACCATGGCACTGAGGACAAGGGTCAAGAGAGGAACGGACAGTATGTACCCTTCTCCTGCCAGTTCTGCAAGGAGACCTTCCAAGGGCCCATTCCCCTGCACCAACACGAGCGGTACCTGTGCAAGATGAATGAGGAGATCAAGGCCGCCCTAAAGCCAAACGAAAGTCTTACTCCAAGCCACCGAGGGCTGTTTAGTTCCGAGCAGCAGGCCATGATGATTTCGTCGGCCCTGTCCGAGCGAGGAGCCACCAGCCCCATCAACCTCTTCAAGGACCACGTGTCCGTGCTGAAAGCCTACTTCGCCATGAACACGGAGCCGAACTCCGAGGAGTTGCTCAAGATCTCCATCGCCGTGGGCCTCCCTCAGGAGTTCGTCAAAGAGTGGTTCGCCCAGTGGAAGGCCCAGACACACCAAACGGCGTCCAGAAAGAGGTCGCCTCCTCCAGAGCGAAGCAGTGTTGACAGCAACCACGGCTTGGCCCAGGAGTCAGCACTTGCCCGATCCCCCATTTCCCTCGCTCAGTACGGGGAGACCGTTTCAGAGCACCAGAGGAATGGGGACTCTGGACACAGACTAAGCAAACCCCACCAGTTTACAGGCATGAGGCAGATGGGAGAGAAACCACTCGACTCCATGGACCACTTGAGAAGTGACACCTCTTCCCCTCTGAACCTCTCGTCGACATCCTCGAAAAACTCACACAGTAGCTCTTACACTCCAAACAGTCTTGCCTCCGAAGACGCCCACGGCGAACCACTGGATTTGTCTTTGCCAAAACACATAAGGGACCTCAAGGCCGAACGAAAGCTCAAGCTGAATGGTTTCGCCATTGAGCGCAACAGCGAACCCCTAAAACACGAACAGGGCACTGAGCCTCTGGACTTGGCCCACATCAAGAAGGAGTTCCACGGGTCCAACACCAATGCCATGGGGAACAACGAGAGCCAGCAGGAGAAGAGTTCCAGCCCCATCTTTGGAATCAACCCTTTTGGTGGGGGGCACATGTACACGTCGCTCCCGCCTCACGGGGCATTTCCGCCTCCAACCTTCATGCCTCCAGCCCAGGCTAGCATCCCAGGGCTGAGGCATTATCCAGGACTGGACCCTATGAGCTTCCTGCCACATATGGCTTACACTTATGCTGCTGGGGCAGCCACATTCGCAGAAATGCAGCAACGAAGGAAGTACCAACGGAAGCCTGGCTTCCAGGTAAAAAAAAAAAAAAACATCTATTAACTATTTCCACAAAGTGGTCTGTAGTTTTCAAATGAATATGACTGTGATATACTATACATCGAATGGTTGTTTTTATCTTACATTACAAGAAATGAGTTGAAATAAATTGTGTGATTTTCCTTTAACCTAAATGGCCGAAAAAGACCAAACTGATGAGATTAGCAAACCAATTTACCTAAAGAGGTGTCTTCCTCGCTTTTTTGCAAAATCCACCGCTCTGCTGCAAAAAGCCCATATGTTCCCCCTTTTAGACGTCTCCTGACGATAAGGGTCTTACACAGGTTTCGCGGAGATAAGCTCTGTCCAGACTTGGGATCAAACATGGGGAGCAGAAGGTGTCTACGCCTAGGTGACAGGTGTGGCTTACCAAAAGTATTGAACGAAGACAAAATAAAAATCTGCTTTGCTCTGCACACAGGGGGAGCTCCTGGATGGTACAGCGGACTATCTGTCAGGCCTGGAGGACCTGACAGACAGCGACTCGCTGCTCTCACGGAAGAAGATTAAGAAGACAGAAAGTGGTATGTACGCGTGTGACTTGTGCGACAAAACATTCCAGAAGACCAGTTCCCTCCTAAGACACAAATATGAGCACACAGGTATATAAAGTTCAGACACTTCTTTTTTTACCCCCCCCCCCCCTCCCTTCATTACCCACTTGTGACCCCCCTCCCAATCCACATTGGTTTTTGTTGGTTTATCCATCTGTTTTTTTGCCGTTATTTTATTTTTTTGTTGCTTTCCCATATCCTCACCTGCCCCTATTCTCCATCCATGCACTTTCTCATTTGTATAACCTTTAACATGTTTCTTTCTTTTTGACAGGCGTTAGTGTAACTATGATTCGTGTTGTGAAATAATTAAATTAAAAGTTCTTAAAATATGAATACGGTCAGTTTTATGCGCACAAAACTGTTTTCATATTAGTGCGTATATTTAGAGTATTATCCTAATACCAATACAAATGCAATAATTTAACTATAACATTAAATCTATGGTAAATATATTGCATATTGGGTCCAGATAGTAGTCCAAGTAGTCCAGATAGTTGGGAACCACATATTTCTTAACCACAACAAAATCATTGATACGACAGCAGAAAAGGGTTGTCAGTCAGCACAGCAACATACCACAAAGAGCCAGGTGCATGAGAGACTAATGTGTGTGTCTGTGTGTGGCATTTCTCTGCGACGACGTGAGCACTCCCACTCCCTGCATCCTCTCCCCTCCCGTCCCTGACCGCACCCCCCCCCCCCCCCCCCCCCCCACCTCGCCTCCTTCATGGGGACTCCTCTCTTTCACTAGCTTGCATCATCCCTAGGCCACATTCCTCGGTACAGGAATGCATGGCGAGGAATCCGCTGTCTAGTCTATTTTTGAACTTGATGGGGGGAGGCTTAAGGGGAATGAGGAGGTGGTGTTGGTTGGTTGGGGGGGGGGGGGGGGGTCATCTCGAAAATGACAGCTATGGAAGTCGTCGCAGGCATTCCTCGGCTATCTGTGGTCCAAGAATACAGTACACACATTCATCTCTCTGCGCATCTGCGCTCAAGCTTGTGTGCCTGTGTGCGTGTCTACAGGGGGTTAATATATTTAGATAGGGACAAGGCAGATGACAAAAACCCTACTACACTACAATACCTCCTTGGACTAAACCTCATGTCCACAGCCACATAGAGATCCAATGAATCTCTTATGGGCTGAGGGGACAGAGAAGCAGAGAAAGCAGTGTTTGAAAATGTACACTGTATATTTATAGTTTGTGTACATGTGTTTGTGTGTATTTCTGTGTGTGTGTGTGTGTGTGTGTGTGTGTGTGTGTGATGGGTACAGAGCGAGATCAGATCATTTTACACGTCACACTGTCACAAGGAGAGTGACTTAACCAAGCATTTTTAATCTGGACGCATGATGTCATTAAGCTTGCACGCCGTGTACGATGCAGCCCGCCTCAGTTTCACCTTGTGCCACGCGGTGTGCTAATCACCTGATCTCACTGGCTGCATTCAACACAGTCACAGACGACCTCAGAATAGAACGCTGGGATTGTCACTTAGTCTAGCCTCCTATTAGGGTTCTCTGTGGCAAATCTAAATAAGGCCTGAAATTCAGGATGGAGGCTGTTAATGAAAGAATAACAATGTAAGACCAGTGCTGACTCATCTGAAATACCTACATAAGTGTATACTTATCCTACTGTGCTGTCATTTTGATGATGTTATTGTGCAGTGATATACCACAAAATGTATTTTAAATAGCACAGGCCTAATTTGTCTTTTTAAGTCAGGCTCCGAAGAGTACACAGTCATTTAATTAACAATTATAGATATTCTGAACATGTTAAAATGGTTGTGTATAGGAATAATGTTAATACTTGTAAGCCAGAGGTTTTATTAGAGGTTTATATTATTTGTTTTGGGAGAAGAGTGTAGCAGAGCATTAACCCGCCGGCCCCTGTGTGTCTTGTGTGTCTGCAGGAAAGCGGCCTCACCAGTGCCAGATCTGCAAGAAGGCGTTCAAACACAAGCACCACCTCATCGAACACTCGCGCCTGCACTCGGGAGAGAAGCCCTATCAGTGCGACAAGTGCGGCAAGCGCTTCTCTCACTCCGGTTCTTACTCGCAGCACATGAACCACCGCTACTCCTACTGCAAGCGCGAGGCCGAGGAGCGTGAGGCCGCGGAGAGGGAGGTGCGGGACAAGAGCACGCCGCTGGAGCCCACCGAACTGCTGATGCGCAGGGCCTACCTGCAGGGCCTCGGGCCCCTGGGCTACTCCGACCCCGAGGACCAGGTGGAGGATGCGGCAGCAGGTGGCCGGGGGGGCACCATTCTGAGGGACGGATCTGAGGGAAGCGGGCCCACCAGGGAGGTGGAGTCCGGGGCCTACAGGGAGGTGGAGTCCGGGGCCTACAGGGAGGTGATGGACAGGCGGCGGGAGGAGGGGATGGAGGCCGAGGAGGAGGAAGGGGAAGGGTTTGAGAGGAAGAGCCCGATGAAAGACGAGGGCGGAGAGATCGGAGAGATGACGGGTCCGGATGAGAAGGACTCGCCGCGAAGGAAAACAGAGAGCAAGTCAGACCCGGATGAGGAGAAGGACGAGGATGCTGATTAACTACTGCATTTTGGATAAAAGCTTCCAGCGTTCATTTCCTTTTCTCTCTTTTTTCACACGCTTATGTGCTTGGTTTCCTTCTTTGACTCCAGCGGCAAACTTGAAGCCAGCTTTGTTTTAAAACAACAGCAACAACAACAACAACAACAACAACAAAACAAAACAAACAAAAACACACTGCTGTGGTTGAGTTGTTCAAGTGTGTGCCTGAGGCTTGATACGATGCAAACAAGTCGTGCGTCCGAGATAGACAAATTTCGAATTGCCAGGCTGGGTGGGATTGTTTAAGAATCCGTATTATGCAAAGTATAAGTAATAATGTTCATCATTATGAATTAATAAAATGAAGTTCTTTTTTATGTACAGTATAAGCGCCTGAAAGTCGTGTGGTGCTGATGTCCTAAACCCCTGTGTTCCATTGTGTGTATAGCACAAGCCAGGAAAATTGCACTCTGTCTGTTAAATCACTACAAAAAACATATTAGAAAAAAATGCGTTGCCTACATGTACACGTCTATAACGTGTCTAAGGGCACAGTAGCAGTGCGCTAGTGTTATATTGTGTCTACCACTTATTGTGATGTCCTTGGTTATGCCCCCCTGTTGCCAGACCAACCACACATCTTGGGCCTCCTTCTGACTTTTATGTGAAACAATGCTATTTAAACAAAATACCTGTACCTGTTTTCAAAATGTCTGAAGTCTTAAACGGACTGGGGGATCACAGGGAAGGGAGTTTGAAGCTATGATGTGTGTGGCTCATTGTCTGGTGTGTTGTTGCGAGCCTCACTTTTGTGTTTCTTTAAAGAAAAGCCTTATATGCAAACCCTCTCACCTGTGTGTATCTGAAAGTGCCATCCTTGTACAGTGTAACGCAAAGTTTACTTGTGTTCTCTTTGCGCCGGCTTCAGTATTAAATAAACTATTCACCCTGTTCTTTGAAGTACCTATGTCAGTATTAGTATAGCTAGGCTACAGTTCTTTAGTTTACATGTCTGTGCAATTTTCAGTATTTTTCATGTTCTTTTTTGTCAGTATTACTTTTTTGTTCTTTGATTTTTTTCCAAGTTCAAATTTCATTTGTTTTAAATTTAAAATACCATTTTATTTATGTGACTCATTTTATATTTCCTAATTTTATTTATTTCATACTGTAGTGTACAGTATTATAGTTCCTCAATATATAGATATATTTTAGTAAAAAGGATCCTGTCATTGATTAATGGAACAAATTTTACATAAAAAGAGCATTTATTGTATCAGGAACCATTCATTGTATGATGCAATGTTTAAATTTTCTTTTAATTGTTCTACTTCCTTCACTTTCCAGATACTGGAAACTCAAACATTTGGGAACTTTTGATACAATATTGTGAAAACACTGTATTTTTGACTGAAAGAAGAAAAATTCCACTTTATTCTTTTTTTTAGCTAAAGAGATGAAGAGGGACTGTTGTTAATGGGATTCTTGAAATGTCTGTTGAAGTGTAATTGAATTTTTAATTTGTAATTTCTCTTGAAAATGACCTTGCTCGAATAAATGTAGCCAAATTTAATTTTTGAAAGATCTAATTTACTGCACACATTTGGAGACACAGAACAATATCAAAGATAATCTCCACAAGCATTTAAGTCCCCATCTTAGTATACTCACTTCTGTAATTGAACCGTTTGATAGCACAGTGAATAAAACAATATTACCGATGTGCATAAAAAGTACATGCGAGCCCAGATGACTTACGCTCATTGAAGGACTCTGATTCATTATCATGCGCGAAAAAGAAGATGAGGATGATTAGCAGAGCATGAGAGATTTGTTTCATTTTGAGCTTTGCGACACTAAGTTAAATGTATGTCTCAATCTTGCAGTTCCTTACAGTCGCAATGCACACATACTCACACACACACAGGCTTACACACTCATACACACACACACACACATGCACACACACACACACACACAAGCACGCACAAAGACACACATTGACACACACATGCCCACACACACACACACACACAAACACACAGATAGACTATTCCTGTGCACATACAAACACCAATCATAATATTAGGCTACTCTGCCCCATTTATCATTTAAAATTTGGTTATTCACTCAGTTCAATAATTTGAACTTTTACCTTCTGATGTGGGTTTAATTTTGAGTGGCAACTTTATCAGAGTGTTTCAGAGAAGCTAAAATTACATTAGCTGCTTTGATGTTGAATGATGTTGGCTGGAGTTAAATTGCCATCAGCTGCTGGCTGCCAACATGGGCTTGAACTGCAGAAGTTCGATCTGAGGAATTACATTAACCATGGCCTTGCTAATTTAACTCCTAATAGAAGAAACAGGGAGAAAACTGGGCCACAAAGTCACTATAAAGGAATGAATATTGGTGACTTTGCTTTCTGGACGAAGTTATAGTTGATAATGTCTACTCTGATATATACAGAAAGTAAGGACGATTCAGGGTAATGGTAGTGTAACATAAAATAAATATGAAATTGTCATTTCAAGTGTCATTTCTTACGCTTGATATTACTGGGGCATTGGGCACAGGCATCAAGGTAGCTAAGCTATCCTAGCACTCTCGGCTAAGGAAGGAGATGGAATGGAGAAGGAGGTAAGGAAGAGAAGACAAGAAGAAAAGACAAGTAGCCGAGGGCCTACAATCATCTTCACACCACAGTGTGAAGAAATCAGAATAACTAAGACTGGGCCAACCTGTGATAAGTTAAATAAATAAATGAAACAAACAAACAAACAAATAAAAAAAAAAAAAACAGAATATTGTGCCTGGAGGTTTTAAAGCCTCGCCTCAAAAAGAGTGAGGTAGGCTAACAATGAGTCGGCTAATCAACCACAGTTTACAGCCTCCCCATCACATAGCCGAATAGTATTATACATAATGCTGGTATACATCTATGGACGTGTGCCTGTATTTAAAAAGAAGAGAGAAAAAAGAAGAGGCTTCTGGATATGAATAGCCTACTGGCCGAACATTTCAGTCTCATGTCCCAAGATGGATTTGCAATGACGCCATTACGTTCATTACGTAGCCTACGTATGATGCAGGGCTAGGACGTTTCAGGAAGAAGGGGGTGAGTAGTATCGCAATGAAAAGAAACAGTGCGACGGTGTGGTTCGCGTCCGAAATAAGCAAATGATCGACCTGGCTAATAAGTGAAACTCATAAACTGCAATGAGTCCTTCTTGATAGAATGAATTCTTAAACAGTCTCATAGAAATCCGCTGTAATAGCCAAAAATACGGGAATGGGAATCCAACATCGAAGGAAGTAGCCTATGGTTGAGTCTTATCAGTCTAGGGGCGACATATGAGATGAACTCGAATACAGACATAGATATTGTAGGATTCTGGATACTGCATTAATTATATAGGCCTGCCATCATGGGCTAACTGCTGTCTTTTCTCAGAAAGAAGAGACGTGATACCTTGAACCCTCGAAAGTTATCATTTCATTGAGGAAACGACCACGTGTTCAAGCGCAACTTTATTGGTTTTGCGGTACCCACGCTTTTTTAGATTAGGCTAATTACTGCATTCTAATCTTAAAGCAGACATATGTGTTTCGCAAAGGCTTTCTAAACCAAATAAATGGGTTAGCTTCTGTTCCCTCATAATAAAGTGCTAAACGTGATTAAATAGCGTGTTTTTTTATGTCACGCGTAAAATGTTATTTTGTTACTTAGTTGTGGCAGAAAAGGAGGACAGAACGTTACTGATGTGGTTAGAGATGACTCAGCCACTAGCCTACTGCTGAAAAGAGAGATGTAGGCTAGTGCCAGCCAAACCTCACCAGACAGCACAGGCATAGTTCACGCAGTGGTTAGTCTAGAATGGATGGACAACCCCAACTGACATGGAGATGAAGATTAAATTAACCTGTAATACAAACACTCGATAATACTGTAAACATAGGCTAAAGTGATCTATGTAAAACTCTAAATCTAAAATCTAATTTTACAACATTCACCTGAAAATGTGTGGCACATGAATTCCACAGCCTAGCCTATTCCAAGCTAGCCCTGAACAATGTTATATGAATGTGTTCTTATTTTGTGACGGTCAAGCATCTAAGAACTAAAATGAATCAGAACTGTTAAGGTTTTTATAAGTCTTACCTTTAATACCCATTTGGCTACTTTGTAGGCTAATCTGTGAGGTGTACATGAACATAGCATCTTATATTAGGCTAGGCCTACTTGTTATGGATTGAATTTAAATGATGTGCAGGCAAAACTCCTTGCCTGCTCTAAATAAAACACATGCACTATATTGAGCATGCACAGGGGTTTCTGTTTTGTAGAATTTTCTTTATTTTATTTCAGCTATTTAATATCAGTCTGAGAAAATCATGTGACACTATTTATAAGAGGTAATTTCACCGTACAGGATGTGAGTATACATTGTACGTTTTCTGGTGCAATTACGCAGTCCAATCATAATATGATCAGTAAGACTGAAGGTAGAGCATTTTGTAATGGTGTAATAGGCTAATAGCTTCCTGTAATGGAGGTTTCACTGTCCTGACACCTCCATTATTATGCTATAAGTGACACCATTAAGAGTTATCAGTAAACTTTAAATGAACTGTACACTCTGAAGACAGGAACATGCTTCCTCATATTAGCATTTTAAACGAATTTGATACAAGGAGGGTCAGCCACCCAGTCTTGGCACAAAATTTCTTATAACACCAGAAAAAAAAAGTGTGGTGTGGAATGATGTAAAAATGTGGAAAGCCTCCTTGAGAGAGAACAGGGTTTCTATGTTCTTTTTCTTCACTGAAGGCTGCCTGCATGGCCAAGGCTCCTCCACTGCTCAAAGCCAGATTGGTCTGCTCTTCACTTCTGTCAGAGAGACTGCTGAGCCTGCCACTATACTCATTCTCCCTCCATACAAGCGTGGAGAGATTAGCATGTTTCCACTTTCCCGTAATTACAGCTGTGGTCCCTTTCAGTGGATCCTTTAATGATTAGCGTTAGCATAAAGCCAGGGTATGAGGACACGACAGCTTCAATTAAAAGACGGAAAAAAAGTCACTTCTCAGTCATTCCGCCGAAAACCTTAATCCGTGGAAAATGTTAGCCTCCTCTCTCTTCTTTAATGTGAGATCAAAGGAATTATGAATAGCTTTACAAGCCCCATGTCTGATATGCTAACCCCATGAAAGTGGCATTGTCAGAGAGTTGAAATCCTTACACCCACACCCTTTTAATGGAAAGGTTTGGAAAGACATTACTCAACATTTTATGGGTGATATTGTGTGAAATGGTAGTTCAACAACATACAGCACAGCATTGCATAGGGAGAGGCTACCTTGAAGCATTGTTGAATGTAGAGAGCAACCCATGAGAACTTGGTATGTGCCTTTTCACATTGAATGTGTCTTTTCTTTGATCCTTTTGTTGAGGCAGTGAAATGATTTTATTAGGCAAAACCTCAACTCGTTAATGGCCACATATTCGACTGGTTGTATAAATAAGGCCATTGCTAAGTTGGTGTTTCAGAAAATTACTAATTTAGAAATACAGGCATAGCTAAAGCTTCTCGGTTTCATTTGCTTATATCTTCTGCATGTTTTAAGTCTTAGATGGCAGTAATGTGTGTGTGTGTGTGTGTGTGTGTGTGTGTGTAGCCTGTGGGATGGAGGGCACAGTTGTGGAGCATCAACTGTATTACATAATTGAGTTTGTAACCAGGCCTTTCTGGCCACCCATTTAGTGTTGATTTCTTTTCACAGAAATGTGATGTCTTTAATCCAGTGTTCTATCCTGTATTCTTTGGATGATGCATCAAGTGCAGGTGCAATGGAAAGTACGAATGCAACAAGGTGGATGGATGGACAGTGATGGAATAATGTTTTTTCTTTTGTTGCTATTGTACATCTAATGTCAGGGAGATTATGACCCAGTTTTCACCACCCTGATTTATGCCACTGAAATACATACTGTAGACTAATTATGCAGAAACACGTTAGTGGACATGAATATGGACATTTTCATGGTATAGCCATTTTTTTTACCAAAGTAGTAACAGGTGGATGGCGGAAGCTTCTTTTTTCCCTTTCTTCAAAGGTTTTTTGTTCACTTTCGCTTGTATAGTTATCAGCTTCGTCCTCAATCTGCCGTTCTCCATGCACCACTTTAGGGGAGTCTTTAATTTGATCTATCATCTAGGCTGAATTAGCCCTCCAGAAAGACCACATCACTTTTAGCCCTCTCCTCCCTTGTCAGACTCCATTGTGGATGATGATACAGACACACACACACACACACACACACATCCATGGACAGCTAGAGGGAGTAAAAGGGAGGTGTCGGGCAGTGGCACGCACGCTCCGACGGGCCGTGTTCCTGGGAGCTTGTCGCCGGTCAGCATAAACCTATCCACCCACTTCTGGGTGAGTTCCTTGGGGGCAGCGTGGAAGATTTACTCGCAGTGCTGAGTTTGGCCATCAGGATTGGCAGAGCTATCATTCTGACGTCCCTCTGCAACTCCTCAATGGACATCTTCATGCATTTGAATCTTTTTTTTTTCTGGTCATTTGTTGTATCTTATAAAATCTGATCTCCCTTTACTCTGCCTGCTGGGCAGAGGAATTGCACCATTTTGTCTGGCTTTGCCCACAGTAGCCAGTTTTGTCTTGCGGATACACATTTTGAAAGTGTGTGTGTGTGTGTGTGTGTGTGTGTCTTTGAGTGATATACTGTATGTGAATAATACAGTAGTCAGCACACTGAAGTCATTTTAGTAGCATTCTGGTTATTTGTCCATAGCAGAAATGAGTCAATGACGAGGATCATAAAGGTGCAATGTTGGTCTCTTCAGTATCACAATCAAGTATCCTGCTAATGATGATTTGGTGACTATGATTGGCATAGTCTATGCAGTTAACTTGATCTTTAGTATGACTCTCTAGTCATTAGTTGTGGTGTTTGTGTGCATAGAGGTAATCAGGGCACTGTTTTTTCCTATTTTGTCTATGCTAATGACCTTTTCTTGTGAATGAACAAAATATAATATCTGACTGTACGTGTCACACAATTTTGCCACAGATTTCCAGTGCTCAGTAGCGGTTGAACTTGTGTGCATCTGTCCTATTAAGCCTCATAGGTTTTGTGGGTTGCTTAGACATTCCCTTATCTTTCAGAGTATCAGTCTAAAGAGGCTACACAGTCTGTGAATTTCATTGGGTGTTGTAGTTTGTAGGCTGTTTTGAAAGCCAGAAGAGGTGGTGGCGTTAGCTCAGCACCATCTCTTAAAAGTGGTTGAGAAATGACTCGGCAGCGTGCAGCGAGAATGGCGGCTTCGCTGCTCAATCAACACTGTGCTCGCACAGGGGTTTCCCTGTCGCATCTGTGTGAGGGGGCGAGCCTGCTGACATTAACCCCTCACTTTCCTGTCCCCATTTTGAGGTTGAACGGTTTTGACACTGTACCTGTATGAGATGCTTGTTTAGTGGTAAAGGTATGATGACAGTAGGCTACGGCAAAGCCCACTCGGTAGCTTTTCAAAGAACTGTGGAAAATCCCCAAAGAGCGGTTCTTTTTATTTTCTTTAAGTCAGAGGGGCAGAACCTTTGAGACCCCTTTTTTTTATTTATTTATGTCCTATTAATTCTTAGTCATTTTGGAAAGGTGAGTGCTCTTGTAATTAGTCATTTTGAACCTTACTGTGTGAGTTTGCCAACTGACACTGGCCACAACATGACTGAAGTCTGGAGTTTAAAAGGAAAGAGCTGTTTGATGAATGCATAGGTGCACTTTGATCAAAATGCCATTTTTATTGTACTTGTTTGGTACTCTGCATCGCTCTCCTCCTGTCGGGCTATTTGTCATCAGAGATTCCCATTATTCATCTATAATAATATATGTTTAAATGTATTATATTTTTAAAATTCCTTTTGTGAAGCGACCTTGAGTGTCTTGAAAGACGCTTTATAAATAAAATGTCTTCTTCTTCTTCTTCTTCTTCTTCTTCTTCTTCTTCTTCTTCTTCTTCTTCTTCTGGCCAAATATCAACCATATTCCTCTTTTTGGATCAAATTCCCACCACACTCGTTTGTATTGCGTAGCTATTTAGCTGAACTGTCACATTTCCGGCAAAATAGTAGAAGCAAACATGGCTGCAGAACATACAAAGACAGTTTTACTGAGGTTTTAAGCCCTGCATTCCTCATCACTGAACTGTTGGTTGTTTTGCAGTTGGGTTTCAAAACCCAACTTTTCTTATTCAGCAGCAGACCTCTATTTAAGTCGATGGTTTTACAAGTCAATGGTTTTACATTATTCAGACGTAGATTTAAAAAAAGGAAGATTGTAACAGATGCCTCTTTTTGGCTATGTTAGTATAGTATTGATATCTCTCAGCATATAGCACGTTCAGCATATCTGCCATGTTTTTAAATTTTTCCTTCAGTTTTGTTTTCTCTTTTTGTCACAGGTGTTCCACAGCACAGCTGTCCTGTCGTAACGCTCCACTATCCTGCTCATGAGTGTTTTGCTGATAGAGGCCTTCTATGGAGGCTCACACAAGCAGCTCGTTGATATGCTTCATGAGAATATTGAGGACTCCGCGGTCTACACCCTTCCAGCCAAGAAATGGCACTGGCGGGCCAGAACTTCGGCACTGTACTTCATGCAGAACATTCCTGAAAGTCCCTCCTACAGGTTACAGAAAAAGTTTTGGTTGTCCCTTTGAAAATGATTCGGTTGATTTGCAGTATGGCGGGGAACCCCTGTTTTTACTTGTATCGGGTCATTTGAAATTTCTGCTGATTTGGGATTCCCTGTTTTAAAAATAGCACTGCACAGTGATCTTACTTTAGCAGCATAGTGCAGACATGTCACAGTGTTCTGGCTCTTTCCTATATTTTGTGGGCTTTGTTGCACAAACAACTGAGGGCGGGGGAATCCTCTTCATAAATGCTTGAGTCATTGTATTTCTATTTGGTTGTTTGGCATCATTTGACAGCCCCACCAACAAACACACCATTTTATTCTTCTCTTTTGACATTTATTAATGTCTGATTGTTTTTTTTAAGCAGCAATCTAATTTGACATAGCAGCACATGTCTAACAGTGAAACTTTGACTCTCACTTCAGCTCTTTGCATAGGGGAAGTTGTGTGTTGACATCTCTATCACGTAGTTACTTATGTCTCTTAGGTTCTCAGCCCTTCAATATTGTTTTCATTTGGAAAGTTCATAACATCTTTCTAAGAATATACAGTAAAGATTTGTGCAGACTTTAATTTCATTTTACATCTGCATCTGCAGTATAATCACTATGGGAGACACAGTAAGGGGGCTCGGGAAATAAAACAGTAATCCATTTTTTCTGTTTTATTTGGTAGACGTGGTCTAACAAACCTTTCCAATTTCACAGACTGAATGGAGGGGACTTTCTCATTGCAGGATGTCCACAGTGGGTGGGGAAATCACTGTGGGTAGCTGTGTCATCCTTCATCCGATGCAAATAACTGATTTTTATAGATGATAAGGATTTCTGAGATTAAAAAGAAGCCACAAATATTAGTTGCTGTGAACTGAATGTAACCCATTAACTGTACATTTGCGCCATTCTCAGTTCGGCATTATGTTAAATGAAACATGAAGTCAGCTCAGTAACGTTACGTTTGTGCTCAATCATGGACATCATGACCTGTGATGGCGTGGAGAGAGGCATACATCCTTGAGGTTTTGTCATGGTTGAACCAGAAATACATCGTTGCGATGCCAAAAGCAGCTTTCTCTCTTTCCAAAACAGTAATTTCTAGATGGGATTGTCGCAAGTAAGCTTGAAACCTGACTAAGCAAAGAATGACACTCGGCCACCCACCCACAAGCCTCTCCGTCTACAGGTTTGCTTTTGGAACCTTATATGTCTGGGGTAGGTTCCATGTCTACTCTCGGAGGCAGGAGGAAGCTTTAGCTTGCTGGAAATTTTCGGGTAGTTGCCGAATGTGGGCACGTCATATGGTACAATGGAAGCCAGTTATAGCATGCTTTGGAAGATGATCATAATGTAATCTCAGTATTGAGTTTTTTTCTGATGACATAAGACAAACCTTGGGAGGCTACTAATCACTCATCAGTCATCACTACAAAATCATGAGGTCATCTGGTAAAAAAAACAATCCAGAGTATATTCACTGTTTTGCTTAAATTAATTTGCTTGTCATGCCTTCAAAGATGTTTTGCCTGTATGAAGTGAAGCACTCATAATTTTTGGCAAATGTGCAAATCAACCAGTTTGGCAATAAATGTCAATAAGCAAATCAACCAGTTTGACCCAGGAAGTGAAAAAAAACACAAGGACAGCAGAGAGATTATTTGTTATACCTTTTCATGAAATGTTAATGTGAGTTAACTGAATGAAGGCATGGCACAGAAGAAACTGGTAGGCCAGTGGCAGGCAGTGTTTGCCATTTATCCCAATATGATTTATGAGCAGAGCAGGCTAATGAGCTTTCTTTTTGTATGAGCAATTTTTGCTTTGTGGCTGACGCTATCCTTAAAGCTTGTATCAGTTCAGTTAATGGGGCACTTGTAACCTTATAATACCTTGTAACTCTATTTTGTGGCATAGCCAAATAACATATAAATGATAACTTAATTCTTAAAAATCTAAAGGACTGATACAGTGTTCTACTTAGAGAATAGAATACATTATGACGCAGTATGATTATACGTTTGCCATTTACCTGCGGAACGGATACTAGGGGAACATTCACTATGACATTCTTTTTTTTTTTTTACAAAACTGTGATGCCCCTAACAGAGGTCTTCCATGTGTATCTATCAGTTACAAGTTCAGTAGGATGGACAGTGTTCCCATTCACGCCGGATGCTGCATGACGCAACATTCTAACTCCCGCCTGTTGCTGCATAGCGCAACATTGAATCTCCTGCTGGTGGAGGCTTAGATATTAAATTTTGGTAGACGTTGACAATTTTTAGTATTTTTTCAGAAAACCCTCAGGAAATAAGATTATTTAGTCATGCCATAGGATTCTATAGGCGTTTTTAGGAGGCATTTTAGGAGTAAATGGGTTAATCGCCAATCTCTGCAAAAACATCATACTCAAGGAGGCCAGCATGTCATGCCTAGGTTTAACATCTGTTATCCTGCAGCAGTATAAACAGGTGTTGCCTCTAATCCTGGGATTTTCCTCCCTTAAGTGCCTTGCCTAGTTTAAGGTGCATCCACTGAGATGAAGATGGCTCTGATAAAGGCCAATAAGGAAAACTATAACCTTTTTGAAAGCCCCACTCAAAGGGAAGTTAAATAAGCCCTTCTGTTCCGTGGGGACTAATCCAAGAAACTACACAGGATGTCCTGTGTAGACTATTCTTGGCAGGAGTGAAACGGGTAAAAATAGTGATCCTTCATCTGGTTTGAGTCAGATATCTGCATTGGTGAGAGTTGGTGGGGTTTACGTATGTGGTCCTCCCCTGCCAGATATGGGACAGGATATGGGGAGGGATAATCCTCGCAGGCAGAGGCGAGTGGTGTCACGGTCTCGTGGACAGCCTGTGGGTTCCCCACATCAAAGGGGCCCAGTTCATAGGCAGGCCGGCTGACAGACAGAGGAGTCGACAGGGGCTGGGGTTCATTTAGGGAGACCTAGCGCTTCAAAGACCTTCATTTGGCTCCCCCTCCACGTCCTCATTGAGGACAAAGGGGGATCTATCGCTCGTCATATCCTTCAAAATGAAATGATGGGCAATCACTTCCTCATCAGTTACGGAAATCATTTTCACCTCCGTATGATGTCAGGTGTTGGTAACAGTGGTAATAGCTCTGGGAACGTCTTTGGGGAAAGAATCTCAGAGCTACTGCTGGTATTACCTTTTGTGGAATACTTAATCTAGTCTGCTTAACATTCTGGTTGCAGTCGTGGAAAGTCATACTCGGGGGGGCGGGAAGTCTCTCAAACTATCCTAAGCAATGAAAATGTAATTTCGGTCTGAAATAAACAGTCGGTAACTCCCCTAAAGCCAGGCAGCACTATCAGTTAAAAAGTCAGTGTGAAACACAAACTAACATTACCTCTAACACCTTTAAATGAGTTGTAAATTAGGAACATATAGCCTGGATGCCAGCTGAAATTAGCCCCGCCCACAACATTTGAAGTTGGGAAGTTCATTCTGGACTCGTTCTTGTTCTGGAGCCTGAACCAGAGCTGTTCGGAGTCACGGTTCGGGTCAGAACTCCTGAACGGTTTTGTTCAGAGCTGAAAATGCAACTGTGTTTGACAAAGGACGGATGTAGGCTGCTAGTGACAAAATATTAGCTTTCAGTATGGTACAATGTCTTTGTAAGTGACATTTAAACAAAAAGTGTTTAATTCTTCCCGGTTCTTAGATAGATAGATAGATAGATAGATAGATACTTTATTGATCCCCATGGGGAAATTCAAGGGGAAATTCAAATTCTTCCTAATAAAAACGCTGTTTCTAAAAGGTAGACATTTATTATTAATATTATTTATTAGATTAGATTTTGCTATTACGTCTGTGTACAAGATATTGACAGTGCAATAACCAAAAAATAATGTTAAGGCATTTGTGGAGAAGAAGAAGCCCTGTATTAGTTGGAATACGCACCATAATCACATCCCAATGAAGCAGTGTCACTCAAATTCTGACTAGGCTTAGGAACATATTGAATAATGCTGCTTTTGTCTTTTGTTGAGTTTTTTTTTGTGGTTAGTGTTTCTTTAAAGATGGATCCTCTGTCTTATGATAGCAACTTTTTCTTCCTTTGCAGGGTTCTGCTGGCTAGCTCAGTCCTCAACCTAGCTGAACTGGTGGCTCTTCGCCCTGACCTTGGTCGCCTGAGGAAAGTGCTCTACTTTCATGAGAACCAGCTGATATATCCTGTCAGGAAGGCCCAAGAAAGAGACTTTCAGTACGGCTACAACCAGGTCCTGTCATGGTAACGGTTGCTATTGAGTTCAGCGTGTTTCCGTAAATTACACATCTAAGATGAGAAAACATCTATTCTGATTATCTGTTGTTCATCAGCAAATATTGTACTCTATTAAAGAAGATTCAGCCCAGGCAAAGGTCAATGTTCAACTTTGCGGCAGAACTTTTGCTGTGTTAATATTGTTATTTGCTACTGTACAGGTTCATGGTTGTAGTAGCTACCTTTCCCTCGGTTGCAGCTTAGCGAAACTAGGTCAGTTGCACCTTCCCTACCCTGTTTGTCATTGTATCCAACATGTGTGACTTTCCAATGACTAGATTACTGGTGATGTAGAGTTTTAGAACTGGTGTCATTTGTATGTGCAAACTGCACAGTCATCGCTTCTCCTGGCAAGCTGACAAACAGTACCAAACAGAAAGTATGATGACGGATGAGGAGACTTATCGGAGAATCCCTGTATGATTAAGATCTAGCCAAACAGCAGTCTGTGCTAAGGAAACAGTGCTGAGTGTGGTGGGGAATGGTACTGTGACAGATTGTCTGTGGTTAGGTGGCGATGACATGGGAGTGTTTACTCTGTATGTGCGTAAAACGCAGGTCTTAATGAGACAAAGACCTTTGATAGCTTCTGTATTTGTTGGTGCAGGGCTGTAACTTGGCACAGGAGTCGTCGGAGGACCGGGGTAGGGGGAGTATTGTCCAGATAATGACTTCAAGACCATTCAAACAGCCTTTTGAATATATCCCATTAGATGTAGTGTCATAGTCACTGGTGATGATATAGTCTAGTCCATGTACTGTTATACCATATATATTATTATAATATGTTATAGCGCCTATATAATACATAACTATTTAGTCGGGGTGTCATGATCAATGGTAAATCTGTATTACAGGTCAAATGAGATGCATAGCTAACCAGTGCTGTGACATGTAACAGTCGAATGAATGAATGAATGAACAGATAGATACATTTCAGACATTATTGGATCATGTCTCTGTTATGGTGCAAAAATAAAAACCGAAGGGAGCAAGCATTCTGTTGAGTTTACTTGAGCCTTGCTTTGATGTGCTTCCATGCATCTCCAGCATGATGCCATGGCATCTAGTTTTAGCCAGTCCCTCTTCTCTTCCAGCAGTAGAGCCAGACACTGGTCATGCCTGCTGTATCTCTCTGAGTCAGTTAGATGCCTTCCTGCATTTTGAAATGGCTGAAGAGAAAATGTGATATCTCCTGATTAATCAGCATTTGGTTTGCAATAATTGGCAGAAATGACATAATTAAGGCAATCACAATATTTGATTATCAATTATTTGGATGACATCAAAAATCAAACTATTGTTTTTAGATTGCTTGCCCTCATTAGCTTGCATCAGGTTTAGCGTCAAGCCAGACTAAACATGCCATGTTTTCTAGGACATTCTGCAGACACCCAGCATGCTGCAAAAAAAGCATGACTTATAATATGAAATAATTCATTGTTTCTTTTTTTTCCCTCAGCTTGGTGGCCGATTCAGTCTTGTTCAACTCCACCTTCAACATGGAGTCCTTCTTGACCTCCATGTCATCCTTCTTCAAGGCCATTCCAGACCACCGGCCCAAAGACCTGGACTGCCTCATCCGGTCCAAGTGCCAAGTGCTCCACTTCCCCATCCGATTCCCCGATGTCACAAGGTCAGCCTTCTTATCCCGAGCGACAGCAATTTGCCTTCTAGGGATCACAGAGCCACTGATTAAAGAAAGCAGTGCATTCACTCTTAATCCGACCCAGAAAGCTGATAGAGTTTGGGAGCGTGGTTAATGGCAAATCTGCAAAGTTGTGTAAGAACGTGATTAGAATAGACAGCTTTAATATCCTGTGAGTATCATTTGCTCACACACACAAACACACACACACAAACACATGCACACATGCACGCACACACACACACAAACAGACACATACACATCAAGGCAGTCACAGGCTTGATTGTCATATGTTTGTCGCCAGATTATTCTGGTAGCTCATTTCAACATGCATGTTTTGGTCTTTACTTGTGTATTCCTTGTCATGCAAAAGCATTTCTCTTTTTTTGCTCTCTGTTTGCACTGGTACTGGTTCTCGAATAGGAGCTTGTTTCAGACGTTTTGTTTTCTAGCGAAAAAAACAACATGGATTCTCTGAAACACCATCACAACGTTTTCCATTTAAACTGCCGCTGTTTAGCGTCTCCGGCTTGAGCGTCGACCAGAGAGGTTCTGGCATGGACGTCAGGTCACCTCTTGTGGCCAATCAATTGGCTCCAGGACTCCCTTTATTAACTGTCGTCTCGGATCAGCGGTGAGGGGTGGTACTTTTTTATTGCCCTGTTCCAAAACAATGTACAGTGAAGCCATCCAAACCCGCTTGCTCGGCTCAGCATGCCTGCTTCCCATTAAGGGCCAAATCAACAGCAGCCCGTCGCAAACATGAAAGTGACAACATCACAACATGGTTTCAGTTTGATTCTAAACATTGCAGAATGCTATTTTTCCTTTTGATTTAATTTTAGATTGTGTGCCTATTATTTATTTTTATTAGTTTTTTTCTGGTCAGGTGTGAGGGGAGCTGCATATTTCTGATGATCTAAAGGATATGTGCTGCTGTTTTTTTTTCTTCCCCCAAGCACAAAACATGCTTGCCCACAGTGTTTTCATTGGTTGCATAGCATCGAAAGGGGAAAAATCCATAAACAAATGATGCAGTTTTGAAGCAGCGCTTTACTCTCACTTTTTTCCCGAAGCTTTGCCCTTTTGCGTTTGGGCCCCTAAACTGCCGTGTCTAGATAGGAAAGTCAGCTCGGCTACACCAAAGAGCACACACACTGTTGCGAGGGAGCACTTGAAAATGTGTTGTGACTAATTATTTAAAGCTACCCTGAGGAGGAGCGAGTTTGTGGAAGTGTAAAGTGGATTGAGGATGCCTGAGGTGGCTCTGTTATCGGGGGACTTCACCGAGCGAGACTTTGTCGAGGTCCGTCGCAGTTTGTGTCACACTGAGCAACAGAGAAAACACAAAATAAGGTTGCAACAAAATGTCTGATATTTTCAGACTAGAAATAATATTGTCAGCTCTCTTTTTGACTTCTTTAGGGAGCATACTTTAGGGAGAGGAGTGCTAGTCATGCATTGGGCTCTACAGGAGCCAGGCATAATGTGGATTGAAGGAAATTAGACTTCCATAATTAAAATGCTGTTTTGTGCACGTATTTTGTCTTGTAGTTTTCTGATTATGTCTCTGAAGTGTGTGTGTGTGTGTGTGTGTGTGTGTGTGTGTGTTTTTGTTTGTCCACGTGTAAATGTGTGTGTGTGTGTGTGCGCATGTGCATGTGTTTGCATGCTTGTGTTTCAATGTACATATCAGTGCTAAGGAATGTTGCAAGTGAGCTGACACTGATGACACAGGGCTGTTGCCCAGAGTGTTTCTCAGCTCATTTTCAGATGGTAATTTGCCTGATCCAAAGCAAACTCACAGAGTGTAAGGAAGCGATTATATGCATGGCCTACCCCTTAACATGCCCGCGGTCCTTTTCTGAACCAAGCGCGTCCAGCCTTTTCAACAAAAAAAGAAAGAAAGGAAAAAAGGAAAGAAAGAAACAGCAGAAAGAAATCAGGGAGGAAAATTACTCCAAAATGGACGTGAAATACATTTCAAAATTTAGATAAAGAATAATGGAATAAATACATGAAGACTAATCTCCTGGTGTTCAGATTTGCATATATATATATATATATATATATATATATATATATTTATATTTATATTTTAAATTATATTGGATCACCACATGTTAGGACTTGAAACTGACTTGATTATCAGCCAGTATAATTTGTCTTCCATCTACATGCACTTCAATTGCACAACCAATAGCGCTTCACTCTCCAATCAATTCAAGCCAGAATTGATTATAAAAATTGTCAAAAGTTACTATACTAACGTAGTAAGTGTTGCTTCATAATTGCATAAAAGTCAGTACAATATATGTCATTATGATAAATCATATTGCATATTGACTTACTTTGACATCTTGTAAAATAATTCAGATGCACACAGTATTTCCACCAAGACGTTTCTAACACATCTTTGTCCAGATTTGGTTGTTAGTTGTGTGTGGAGAATGGCTAAGATTCCCTCAATGAACGTCACTGTTGCTGAACAGATTTTTGTTGTGCGTGTCGACACTGAGTTAGCTTTGTTTCATCTGCATTACCGTCCATCTATCAGGAGGCCTTTGAGACGCGAGGACTGGTAATTTAATAGCCATTGACCTTGGCCAGCAGGAGGCTGTGGCTGCTGCCCATGCCACCTCATCAATCTTTCCCAACTTTCAGACCGGTGGCTCTCTTTTCTTTCCCTGCTCTTTGTGGAGTCTGTCCACCGTGCTCCGCTTCCAATAGTCTGACTTCGGGATAATAAAATCAAAGTGCACACGTGACGAGCAGGTGTCGAATTCAAGGGCTTCAGCCAAAATGATAATAAACAGCAGGGAGAAGGCAAGTTAGCCCGGGACATTCGTAGCATGTTTACACTTGCTATGGTTTCTCTCCCCTATTATGCAAAGTCGATTCAGTTTCCATAGCAGTTTAACATTGTGTGCTTGCTACAGAAAGGGCGATATGCACACACAATGCCGAGATTGATGATCATTAGTGGGCTTTTGTAGCGGTGTGTGCCTTTTTGGTCTTCCTTTGTAGACAAGTATGCTGCAGTAAGCATAGCCTTAAATAGCTCGGTCTCTTTGAGGTTCCAGAAAAGTGCGGCGCAGTTAGCACGCAGATGTATGTATTCACCGCACGTCTGAGGGACCTGAAAAGGCTTGTGTGTCGACTTGGAGGTCAGGTTTTCATTAGCTCTGTTAACTCGCTGCAGATAACTGAAGCTACTTTAAAGTTGATTGAGAAAAGGGTGGGGTGGGGGTGAGGGGGTTGGCTACTTTTAAAAGGTTTTTCGTGAAGCCATTGATGTGACTCTCTCTCTCTCTCTCTCTCTCTCTCTCTCTTCCGAGCAACTCTGTCTTTCCAGGTCTCAAATGACTGACTGGCGGAATGAGCCGGTAACTGAAGCAGATGGCAGGATATCCTGCTGTAGAGATTCCCTCCGAGAAAGTTCAGACGGGAGATGGGTGCTATCTGTCTTGACTCTTGCCTTGAGTTTTGAAGGCCGACATGTCTGCATGATCTTCTTTAATACAGCGTGTATACTTCTCTTTGCAGCATCACAGGTCCCATGGGGAAAACATTTTGAAAAGGAACATTTGAACTGTTATGAAACTGAGTCTGTGCACAATCACATTGATAGCAGAGATAACATGTTTCCCATTAAAGAAGACACACTCTCTGGCAAGGTCCTAGGTGCAGTCGTTGCAAAAGTCTTGTGCCCTCCTCTCCGCTCGGGGACCACCAGCCTCATGGCCCTCTGCGGAGGTCAATCACATCGACAGCACTTAGCACCCGGCACCAAATCCTCAAACAACCCCGGCGATGCAGCGCACAGCTCTTTGATTACTCTTAGTCAGGATGAGGGCAGCGTGAGGGATCTATCTCTCCTAATCACACCGAGGACATTTAATCACATTGGTGGAAGACAGCAACATCTGGTAGGCACCTTTCAAACAGCATCCCCCCCCCCCCCACACACACACACGCACACACCACCCCCACCCGTTCGCTTATTTGACAGCTCCCACCTCCCTGTCGTCCCAGGGACGTCTTGAAAAAGGATCCCCCTCTCGCTTTTTTCGCCTGCGTCGCACAGGGCTTCTCAATATGTACCCAGTGAAAATAATTCAATGGTAAAACCAAAGGTATGGCACGCCTCAGATCTCTGTCTTTGCGTGTGCCAGGGCGGCCACAATTGACTCCATATGGCGCTTTGATGTTGGGGGAGCTCGCTGTGATGAATAGAAACGAATTAAGGATCAAACTCTGCATCAGTGATTTTGTCCCAAACTTTTGCAAACAAAAATGGCCATGGTTTAAGGGTGATATAATCATGACAAACAGGTATTTACCAAACAATAGTATCAATACAAGATTTCTGTTGCTGTAGGAGTCGTTCTACTCCTGATGAAATGAAATATGCTGCGATGTTGACATATGTAACGCACACAACATTAGACGTGTTTACGCCATAAACCCCAAATAGAAAAGCGGCAGAATCAAAATATGTATGAATATTGTAGTATGCTTCAGATTGGTCTGAGGCAACTGGGAGACGTGACGTCAGCCCTCACAAAATATTTATTATTCACAACAATACTGTGTTGTGTAGGAGGTCTGAATATCTTTGCTGTTCGGTTGTGCATTGTTTCTTTCAGCTTAAACTTTCTCAGGATATCCTGAATAAGCAATTTTGGGAGCTGAACTGAGTTTTAACAACTGAGACATTGGCGCCACTTGCTTGCTGTTACTGAACCATATTTTTACCACAGTAACATCATTCACAGTCAGTGGTGTCAATATCCAAGGCTTTGATAGGCATAATGTTAAAGCCTGGGAACATGACATAATTACGCTTTGCTTTTTATTTTAATTACGGTTTTTAATTGTGAACGCATGAATTAAGAGCAGATTTAAAACCATGTTAAGAAGAGTTACTTCTGAGTGCTCTAGCCCTCCCACCCTCCATACATGTAGTTTACATACATGATCATTATTGCTAATCAAGCTTTGGCTGGCTTTTTTCCAATTACCTTATTCATCTGGTAGTTACTTGTAGGTCTGTGGTGCATATAACATACTGATTTTTTTTGTTTATTGTTAATTTTCTGCCTGTGGTGATCTGTTATTATTATCTCTTATTATTATCCAAATTAAATTTGGTGTCCAGGTTATATTTGTAAGAGTATCAACATGCCACGCATAGCAGATGTCCTGGCTTATGCAACACTAGTGAAATCTGCTTGTTCCCGATGTCAGATTTTGGAAGCCATATGTTAGTTGCATAATACCATGAATCCATCGTGCATTTTTGCATGCACCAACTCAACACAGTTGAGTCCTTTGTTGCTATTGTGGTGATGTCACAGTCACCCAAGCTTGACAGAAGTCACAACAACCACCCTTCCCCTTACCCTCCCGTTAGCAAATCGCCTAGTTGCCTCTATATAATGGTCATCTCGTCCATCCCAAAGAGCGCAGGCCTTCTACCCCTGGAGCCTTTGAGGTGGGGCTTTTCATCCTGATGCCAGTACGGGAGGACCAGTGTCACCGCCTAATGTCAGGACGCTGGCTATACTGATGGCATTTGACTGAAGGGTCAGAGCGTAATGACGAGTGCAGAACTTAATGTGCTCTAATGAACGTCTCTGTCCACGCCACTGAGGATCTCTCTACCCGTCGGGTGCCCCACTCCCTTCCGTCGGCCAGTGGCCTGGCGTAGTCGACCTCTCTCTCTCTCTCAAACTCTCTCTCTCTCTCTCTCAAACTCTCTCTCTCTCTCTCTCTCTCTCTCTCTCTCTCTGCCTCATTTGGACACCAAGCACCAGCGATGAGGAGAGAGCTAAAAATGACGTCTCGCTCAGAACGTTCCGTCCTCTGGCCCAGACAGGTCAGACAGGACCTCCGCTCGAGCACAAACCTTTGCGTGACCATTTTTTCCACCGTAGTGAGGCTACAGTAGTAAGGTCTCCGTGCGGTGCGGTCGCCCGGTCCTGACGTGCTTACTGGGCAGGAGCTGCACCCGATTCCCACTCCGTCTTCTTCCCCTCTCAATCTCTCAGCCAACTCTCCCCCCCCCCCTTTTCCCCTCAAGCCTCAAGATCAATGGCATTTGTCATTAGCCCGGCCCAAGAGAAACTCTTGTGATTATTGCCAATAAAGGAAATTAGATCAAATGATTTTGGACTTTGATTTTCCCCCCACCTCCGTCCCTTCGCATTTAATCAAATGTAAGGTAAAGTCATCACTGAAATTGCTGTTGATTTATAAATAAGGTAATTGGTGGCATTCTCCCTAAGTACCTCTCCCGGTTGGTGGCCACGCCAGTGTTTTTATTGCCTAGTCAAAACCTCCTCATTTAATTTTTAAAATGGCCCTCCAAATGAAATTTTCCCAGGGGATCGTAAGGCAGCTCCATCGGTCATACCTTCCTACAAGTATCTTCTTGTCATTCCTTTGCAGTGTCTCTATATTAGCTCGCCTGGTGTCCTTGCTAGTTACTTAATTCATCCATCCAAATCAGGCTCTGGCAGATTTATTAGTGGTTAATCAGGTTTAGGTGAACTGTTGAAGGGTCGTTTGATGGCTACATTTAGTCTTAAATCTTGTGAGTCATGCTTCAACTCGTTCTATTAGTACAGCTTGTGTCTGATTGTAATCCTGCTTTTGGCATTAAAAAGTAAGCTTTTTAACAGCAATCAAACTCAACGTATACCCATTTTTGGCAGAACCAAGTTTATACTATTTTAGATGATTTCTGCAGAACTTCTCCTGACGAAAAAAAGGCAACCTTACAAACGGCATAAATGTCTTCTGCTGGAACTTTGCTGCTAAATCTGTTTGCAGTAATCCATCATGCCGTGCCGTCAACCGTACCGCGGGGGTTTTGGCTCGAGGACAAGCCCTTCAGGACATGTCGGCATGCAAACATCTTTGCTGTTTCTCCCATGTTCGAGAGAAAGAACTCTGCTCAGACGGAATTTAGCATCCTGCATCTCATGAGGTGAGATCGGACCAGAAAAGGAATAATGTGTCAGCTGAAGTGGTGTGAGGGTCAGTCTCTACTGAACCCCCCACTCTAACCATGCTCAGAAGCATGTTGTGGCTGTGTTGACATGGCAAGTGAAGCACAGCACACATCAACCCCCCCGTACTAACAATGCCTTCTATCCTCATGCTGTGGTTGATTAAACAACTTCTCCAATGAGGCAAAGAGAAGTTGCATCAACAGCCCCGTTGCGTTCAGTTATAAATATTTTGCACATGCCCACACTTACACATACACAGCCACACACATAGACACTCACTCGCGTATACAGACAGACACTTTTACACTCACTCACTCTCTCTCTCTCACACTCACACTCACACACACACACACACACACACACACACACACACAAACACTCACACGAATATTCAGACAAAAACACACACATTTTTACACACAACGCACAGACACAGACACACACACACATAGGCACACACAGACACTCACACTCATATACAGACACACACTTTCACACACACAGACACACACACACAGGGGAAATGATTTGTCATATTTATTTGTAAAGAGGATAACTTTAGACGACCGTGAACTGCATGTTGACATGACAGTTTTCTGCCCCCAAAAATACACATTTCAATGTTACGGTGACATAGTTTTATGTGCTGTTGCTAGCTTAGCAGCTGTGGTCGCTGGGTTTCTTTTTGTACAGTGAAGCCTGGTTTATGGCATTGCCCTCTGTTCTGCTCCACTGAGAAAAATAATAGAGACTGGGTAAGGGAGAAGGAATCTCGCTCTTGACCAAAGTTAATTGGATGGAGTCCATCGCACAACCAGCAATTAGGAATCCTTGCGTTGCCGAGAGGAGCCTGTGGACTTTGTTCAAAGAGGGACAAAATAAACTACTTTCACTATTTTATGGATTACTTTTGGCAGTAAATCACTTTTGTTCAACTCTTTTTTTCCCCTTTCTCTCCCTTACTTTCATTTGAAATGCACTCTGCGGTTCGAAGTATGTATCTCGCATCAATCTTGGAATATTTACAGTGCCTCTGCGGGAAGTGGCCGAGCATCTCGGCTTGCATGGAAGGGAAGCATGAACCTGAGTTGTGTAGCTTCTTTTTGTCTGAACTGCGAATGCGGTCTTCTTTCTCTGATGTGATTATTTCTCCCCAACGTTGCACAACACTCTAAGCCTCGTAATGGACACTGGCATTCACAGAACCTCGCCCTTTCACCTTATCCTGACCGCTTACATGACCATACAAAACGAGAAGCATTCTCACTGAAATCACACAGGTTTTAATGTCATTAATGTTGTGTACTTGTTACATGATACACTTCCTGACCAAAGCGAAATCTAATTCCACTCCTGCAATTGACAGGTTCCTCCCAGAGCATAAGCTTCGCCGCAGAGCCACAGGGTCACACATGAGTTGTGCAACAGGAGTTCCTCAGGACATATCTTCTCATGGCCATTTGAGTGTGCCAGCATCAAGGTATGCTTTCCACAATAGCATCAAATAATTGAGCTTGTGCTAATTAGTCTCTGCAGAACATGAATGCATTCCTTTACTTAATAAAGTAGAAGTTGTGTTTTGTAGTGCCTTAGATGTTTTCTGTATTCTAGGTGCTCCATACTGTAGAGAGCAAGTCAGTGTAGAGGCACTAACAAACTCACACAAAAGAAGTAAGTTTGTCAGATATGTACACATGCATTTGTTTAACCAACTCTTTGTTAACATCCTGTGATTGCCATGAAGCTCATCAGAGGTGTCCTCTACCTCTGAAGAGGGGCCTGTGCCGAGTGAGCAGCAGGGTGCTGTGCTGACCCAGGAGCCCCAGAGGGTCACGGCGGATCAGCAGCCCCCCTCCTGCCCACCTCAGGGCAGCCACACGGGGCCGCAGCCGCAGCCGCCCCTCCACATCGTCTGGCCACACCGCTGGTAAGTAGGGCCACATGGGTGCGCGCGCACACACACACACACACACACAAACACAAACACACATAAAAACACATCTAGACAGATAGACACACACACACACACACACACACACAAACACACATAAAAACACATAAAAACACATCTAGACAGATAGACACACACACACACACACACACAAACACACATAAAAACACATCTAGACAGATAGACACACACACACACACAAACACACATAAAAACACATCTAGACAGATAGACACACATACACACACATAAATTTAAAAAAAAACTCACTCAAAGACTCATAGGCCCACGTGCATGGACAATGCATAAACACATGCACATGCATGCATACGTACACAAACACATGCACGCTTGCAAAGAGCAGCACACATTAACACACACACACACACACACACACACACACACACACACACATGCATACATGCACACACATGTATAATGAATGCACATGCATTGGAAATAGATGCATGGTACAACCCCAGTTCACTTCAGTAACAACTGTTCTGTAGTCATCCTTTGTCAGCATTGATCAGGGGAGGCATTTGTTTGATTAAAAGGAATCAGCTCCAAGGGAACAACATGGGACTCGAAGCCTTTCATGGGCTTGCCATGGGATGTTTGATTCCCGTCGGAATTTCAAGGTTACTGCCGCGTCGTCCTGCCCCAGCCTCTCTGAAGCAACTGGAGCATTGGAACCAGATTTCTTGCTGGTGGCACAGGTTCTCCTCTCCACGTATCAAAGGCCTCGCTATGCCGAGCGCAAGGCGCAAGCTGTTTATCGGCATATCAAAACGGTCCGAGTGCTTTTCAAACACACAAATGCGACGCTGGCCCGTGAAAGCCTTTGTTACCTTGCGATGCTTTTGCTTTGTGTTGTGTGTGTTTTTCCGCTCCCAGGCACAGCAGAGCATCAGCCTCAACAAAACAGTCATGCAAGCTCTAATCTGAAGATTATGTCGTCAACCCATCGTCCAATGAAAAGGACCTGAAAATACCTCCATCGCCAACCTACAGGCAACAGCCCCTCAATCACCCCCACAACCCCTAAACCCCCCCCACCTCCCCCAACCCCCCCACAACCTCCCCCAAACCCCCCACAACCCCCAAACCCCCAAACGCCCCACCTCCCCCAAACGCCCCACCTCCCCCAAACCCCCCACAACCCCCAAACGCCCCACCTCCCCCAAACGCCCCACCTCCCCCAAACGCCCCCCAAACGCCCCACCTCCCCCAAACCCTTACCTCCCCATCCACGGAAAGTTACGTGTGTTTTGGGTAAAGGGGTTTTGTTTGACAGCGGAGGACGGGCATGGAAAATGGGTAGCGTGCTTCATTTTGGGACAACAACATGCATACTGTAGCAAAGCTACACTAAAGTGCTGCTGGATCCATTTTGGGACAACAACAGGCATAGGAAAGCTACACTAAAGTGTTGCTGGATCCATTTTGGGCCTGCAATGGGCTCTTTGAAGCAGTTTTTCCTCCAAGGCAGCAAGATAACTTTGTTGTTTTTTTCCATCCCTGTGTGTTGTGTTGTGTTTTGTTTTTGTCTTCATGCTCATCTAGTCCTTGTTGTCATAACTCAAATGAAGAAGGAGCGTCTGAAGTGGCCTAAACCAGGGCCAGGTCTGTAATCAAAACTTGATTCTGAGAACACTACTCTCTCTCCCTCCCTCTCTCTCTCTCTCTCTCTCTCTCTCTCTCTCTCTCTGTCTCTGTCTCTGTCTCTGTATCTCTCTCTCTCCCTCCCTCTCCCTCTCTGTATCTCTCTCTCCTTCTCCCTTTCCCTCTCTCTCTCTCTTTCTCTCTCTCCCTTTCAGTTTCTCTGCCAGCACTCAGAGGACGTCGCCTCGCTCTGCTGGGTGTAGGAGCATCGCCGAGTTCTGTTTTGCAAGGGAAGGTTGGAGTGGTGGTGGTGGTGGTGGTGGTGGTGGAGGAGGAGGAGGAGGGTGGATGGTGGAGGGGGGTGTATGAGAAAATATTTGCAACCCTCAGGGCTCATCTGTGGTTTTCATCCAAGCTAAAATATCTTCCACTCTCCAGATTTTTTGACGGTTCTTGGCACCCGCACAAAAACCAAAGAGCATTGTATCTTCTCCTCATCTGCCATAGATTGGTTGAAGGAGTACGGGGTGGGATGAGTCCCCCAGCCCCCACCACCACCCCATTCCCCCCTCCCTCTGCGGCCACATTTCTCCCCAGTGACTCCAGCGCTCATCTCTGGGCAAGACAAGCCGCGTCTGTCAACTCCCAAAAATGTCCCATAAATCAGATTTGCAAGCGCAGAGACCACCAAGTTCTAAATTGGCACAGAGGGATTTGTGCTGTGTTTGTTTGCGTTGCGTCTCTGTCGCTCACCTACAATACTCTTGTATCAGTGACAAAAGCGCCCGTTTTGTAATCTCCTCAAAACTGAGCAAAACACAGATGGATTATTACTCCCGACAACCAGGCTTCATAAACGTTGGCTTTATTCCGGGATAAATTAGGATTTAGAGTGGGAAAGAGCGCTGGACAGTGGAGAAACAGGAGGACGAGGAGGAGAGAAAAAAACGGTGGATTATCTTGTCGATTGGAGCCGCTGACAGTGTGTGCTCCATTTCATTCTTCCCTCGTTTTTTCCCTCTCCATCATCCCCCTTTTTGTCATCATCATTGGTTGCAGATTGTTAATCTGTGTGTGGCCTGGATAGGCGTTCATCCCCTGGATTACAGGACTGTCTTATTGCAGGCACTGACCGGCGTGGCCCTGTTCAGAGATGCCACCGGGCCCTGGGAAGCTGTTTTCAGGTGGAAAATAGCTGGATTTTAATCCTATGGCTGGGCGAGACCTATGCCAGTTCTAAGACTGAAGGAAATAAAAACAGGCAGCAGGGGCAGGAGGCCTCGAGGGGGATTAAAAAGGTCTTTTAGTTTAATGCATAAATACACAGATAGGAGCACACCACCGGCGCTGAGTGAAGCACAGGATGGCCGCTCCGGAGTCCGCTCGAGCGTCCACTTTCACCAATAACTAGGACACCGTTTGATCAGATATCCGACTCCTACCCCCTCCCTCACCACCACCTCTTCATCCGCTCTGGCCGGTAATGACCACCGAGTGGCCAATGTGCACGAAAGAGTGCTGCTGACGTTCCCGCACCCTGACACGTGTCACGGTTGGCCAGAGTCCTGGGGCAGGGACTGTCCCCCTGGCACCTACCCACCGCCCGGCCTGGATGGAGCCCCCTGTGCCTTGTGTGCCTGTGCCCTGTGCCTGGCGGGGGAGATGAGTGTGCAGTCAAGGGCATGATGCGATTGAGTCCTCTCTCTCTACCTCTCTCTCTCTCTCCCCCTTCCCTCCCTCTATATATCTCTATCCCTCCCTCTTTCACACTGTCTCTTTCTCTATCTCTCTCTCTCTCTCTCTCTTTTTCTAGTGCTACCATCACTGACCTTTTGTCATATGTGACCAGCACAGGAATGTTTAGAGGGGCTCAAATAGGGCTCAAATGTTTGACCACAGCTGATTAACAGGATATAGTGGTCAGTGATGTAAAACTCTGGGATGGAATGTAGTTGGCTGGCCAGTGTGTTTAATAATACACTGGATTTGTACTGTCCACTGTTTACCGTTTCACAGCCACAGCGAGAAGCGGTCTGGATTGTTTTGGCATCTTTTTAATCCACCAAACAGCATTTGTTCCAGTGGCATTTTCATTCGATTTGATTTCATTCCTCGCAACCTCAAGAGCCATCTGATTCCAGCTCTTTTGATATGTTTTGTCATGGACTGGCGAAGCGCCTGTCCCTCCCCAGCTATTTTTGACTGCCCAGACCAATCCCCCAGACGGAGCCCTTCGCTCAGCTTTCAAGTGTCCTGTTAATTAGCGCTTTCGCTAGCTGGTGATTAGCTTCGTTTTACGTGGCAGTTTGGAGTAAATAGAGTTTGAATTTTAAAATGCACCTCTCGGGTGCAACTTAAAGGGGAATATTTAATCACACACATCTAAATGAGAGGATCATATTCTTTTAGCTGGTGAAGGATGCCTACTAATGAGTGGTCTCACGCTCCCCATAGGACGGCTGTATCGCTCTCCTTCTTCTCAGTTTATTTAGCTGCTAGGACAGGGCTCACTGAGGTCACAGGACAACTCAACTCCACACACAGACACACACACACACACACACACACGCCTAGATAGATTTTCTCCAAAGCCATGACTACTGGGTGCAGTATTTTGTGGCAAACGGATAAAGCCAACCTGTAATCAGCATCAATACAATTTTCCTGTCTCTTGGTTAAAGATGTTTACAGTATATGCTGTGGCTGATAAATCATTAAGAGGTAAGAAATTGCAGCACGTTGTGTTCTGTGATGGGAAGGTAATATATAGGTGGCTGTGCCAGTCCCTTTGTGTGATGATGCGCGTGTTTGTCCGAGTGATTTTGCTGAAGGTGATGTGACAGAGCTGAGGGGTGTCCAGGATTCATTAGAGAAATTAGGTCAGTCTATGGAGGTCGCGGCTCCAAGATATAACACTGGGCCTGGCGGTGTGTGTGTGTGTGTGAGTTGTATGTAATACCCACAGTCGTTAGCGTGTCTCGGGATGTCCCCTTCACCCATGAGAAGGAAGCGGAGAATGCAGGCACCTCTCTCTCTCTCTCACTCTCACTCTCTCTCTCTCTCTCTCTCTCTCTCTCTCTCTCTCTCTCTCTCTCTCTCTCTCTCTCTCTCTGCACACCTCCACGGTCTCCACTGACACGTTAATTAACCCTCTTTGTTTGTGTCAGCGGTGGGGATGAATAGGGGGGGCTGTGTGTGTGTGTGTGTGTGTGTGTGTGTGTGTGTGTGTGTGTGTGTGTGTGAGGTTAGGGGGGACATCACGGAGCTCAGTCATTTAGCAGGCAGACAGGCAGTCAGGCTGGTTAATAGGCATCCCCACGGCCACCCCCGGCTCTCCCCTGTGGCCCCCCGACTACCGCTGCTGCTCGCGCAAGGTAGTGGTGCTCCAACACCCGCCTGCCTCGGCGGCTGCGGGACGGAATCAAAGAGAGCGAGAAATTAATGAGGGAATCGGCTTTGCGCCACGGGGGAGAAACGAGCGAAGAAAAGAGGAGGAAATGAGTATAAATAAGCCTCCCCTCTAATACCTCACCTAAGGAGATTCCGCCGAGGTGGGGAGAAGGAAAGCGTCTTTGCTTAATGCTCTGCCGTTTGACAATTGTTTTTGACCTTCAGCAGACAGAGCCACACTCTCTCACACACACACACACACCCCCCCACCCACACGCACACACCCTTCACCAACCTCCCACCCCCTTGTCGACTGAGAGAAAACCCAATCTTTGTCGCAGAATTTCCGACTGACAAAAAAGCTTGGGAGCCAAATGGTTTTGTGCGAAAGAGGCTTAGAGGGAGAACGTCGTTCTTATTGCATGTAATAATGTAACTCCATAAGGATAATTGTACTGATCTACCATGTAGCGGACCTGAAGTGCAGGCGTCCTGCTTTTCTGACCTCGTTGTGGATTGACTTATCTCTTTCAAATGAACAAAAGAAGCAGTGCTGCACTGCAAAGTGTCCGCATTAGACTTCACCACAGTGCATTACAAATCCATGCAGATGTCTCTGATTTAGTTATTGTCATATTCGCACGGTATATATGGCCTGTGTTACTATTATTAACAACCATTAATTAGAGTCTAGAGGGCAGACAACAGTCATTACAATCTTGATAGCGTTACTTAATGAAAAGAAACAAATCATTAAAAATGGGCTTCGTATCATTAGTGTTCATCATTCTGTACTGTAGGACTCTTGAGAACTGATTGATCCCATATATTGTGCGTTAATAGTCAGGTCTCAGATGTCCTTATTAGGAATACCCTGAGAGTAAGAATATTCTCCAATGGGCTCATTTGCCTCCGAGTGCTACAGTCTGACTGTCTTCTGGAGAAGTCTTCCATTCCCTGTGAAAAAAGCTGTGTGTCATGTAGGAAGACAAATAATATCTCAACAGGACTATAGTGGAGGAAGAAAGTGTCTCACTCTCACACCGTATTTTATCAACCATTTTATTTATTTATTTGTTGTACAATACCTGTTTTATTGAAAATGGAGACGTTTCATTTAAAAACAAAACATCTGAGAGCCCTTCTTTCTGTGTGTGGATGGCTGTAGGGAGCATGATAAAGACCCAGAGCTGTTCTTTAGGACCCTGCTGAAGCTCAAAGAGAGAGGACTGCGCTTTCAAGTCTCCGTCCTGGGGGAGACCTTCACCGACGTGCCCGGTACTAACACTGCATTGGATAGACGACAGCGTGCCTCTCAGTCCTGATGAATTGATAGACGCTTGTTATATTGTCTCTAGTTACATTTGGTTTTTATATCTCTCTGCGAAATTAATTGTGTGCTAGGTCTCATTTATGTGCACATTTGATCAAATTGGCTCCGAGCATGATTTGTATTTTAGAGGCAATGTTGGAAAGCCAGCAGTATCCATTTGGATTTGCAAGTATTTAGGGCCCATTTGTGATTAGATTCAGTGGGGTGAAAGGTCACATGTTTTACCCATTTGTTCAGTGCTAAAGACATTTCTTAACTGGGAAAATACACTTCCCATTAGAAGATGATGATGCTATAATGGTTTCAGTACTCATCCAAATATTTATGTTCCCTTCATTTAATTAATCTACCCGTCACAGGGGCCTAGGGCAATAGCAAATTCAAAGGAAGCACACTCTCCCATATTGGGATGTAAAGTTTTATAGATATATAAACTGCTGAGACTAAAAAAACAACAACCACCATAAATTTCCCTCATATTTAGAAATTACAGTTATGAATGCTCGGAAGGCAATCACATTAAAATGCTTTTAATCCATTTTGATATTGTAATAGAATCTCCTTATTGATTATTTCACCTCTCATTTCTCCAAGTACAAAGTTGGGATGCCCTTCCTCTCTTGCGTAAGAAACATAAAAATGTCACATTGACTCTCATACGGTGTGCATTAGACTTCTTCATCTGTGTCCCTTAGGCATGACCTCACTATTTAGCTATGACTCTAAAAGCATAAAAGTCTTTAGAGGACCTCTTCATTGTTCTTCTGAAAGCTTTCTCCTCATGTGACTGAAACATCCAACAGATATCTTCACGGAGGCCAGGAGAGATTTGGGAGACCGCGTTCTCCACTGGGGGTTCATGCCCAGTAAAGAGGCCTACTTAGCAGTTCTGTGCAGCGCAGATGTCGTCATCTCCACAGCCAAGCATGAGTTTTTTGGAGTGGCCATGTAAGTGCTCTGTCCTTTCATTTCAATATGTTGAGAAGAAGACCTGCCTCATAAACCTCTGTCTCGGTTATTCATGAAATATTGATGTTTATCCCTATTTGCATTTTGATGTGAATGAAACACTTCTCCACAAAGTCCCATGAAAACATCTGCGTGTTTTGACGAGCCTGATTTTACCGACATGGAGGTAAGGTTCCCTCAAGGGGACTGTTAGATGTGTGGTCTGGCCAAGACACGATCTTTGAAGGCTCGTCCCTTGAAATATTGACCCCCCCGCCCCCCCACACTCTACCCCTTGCACGAACTTCAGTCACCTGGGCTAGCCGTTTGATTCAGCCGACTCTGCCCATGGGCCAAGGTGGGAAGACTCTTTCAAAGCATTGCCTCAGAAGCTGAGGACCACCATGTCTTGAGGGCTGGAGCGGTCTCATCATAGGTCGGCTCCTTTCATTTCGGTGTGTATGCCTGCCCCTGACTGTAAACAAAGTCCAGACCAGGGCGCTACCGCTAAAGGCACCTGCAGAGGTAGGTTCACTGTGATGCATGGGGAGCTTCGGTTTTGTCACCCTTTGGGAGAGCCATCTTAATAACTGAGGCGAGGGAGAGGGAGCTCCCCCTCTCCGTTCTCTTCAGTTGTGATTTTGCACAATGTAGACCACATTTCCACTATCAGGCCAAACAGTCATCATCGGGAGCACACTGTTTAAATTGTGGGAATGGTTAGCATTTCTTTTTCTATCTCTGTTGCTTAATGAGAACCAGGAAATATGAAAGAATAGCTACCATGGTGATCGAGCACAGTGGGCCTGCCAGAGTGTCCCCTGTATGCAATACATTTGTGGCAGTTGTTATTATTGAGTCCCATTCTTTGTGTTGTATGACATATTAGTTGTTTTTCTTTTGGTTTTGTGGAAGTTTGCTAGAAATATTAACATGGTTCTAAACAGCAGTAGTTCAGCAGTTGTGTGCCTTGTATATATTAAGATAGGTCGTTGACATTGAGGTTTTTAGGTCAGTTTTTTTTTCCGCATTGATTGCGAGCATGTTTTTGGTTGACTTCAGCAGCTTACAATGAATGCAAACCAGAAAAGAATGTAACATTCCAACCTAATCGTGTAGGGTTTGTGTGCTAGAACTTATTTTACTTTAGTCAGACAGTTGGAAGCACTTTCACTCAGAAGATACTAATAGATTTCTCCCTGGCTGGTTACTACAAATTTTAGAAAACAGTAAACCACTGACCCCGGCCTAAAGAAGAAGAAAGGAAAAAAAAAACTAATGTGATGCCGCACGAAAAAACGAGCAAAAGAGCAGTCCACTACGCCTCATGGACTGAGGTGTCACTAATGTGCTCCCTTCTCGTTAGTGTGGAAATTAACCTAATCTGATTAATTGTCGGCAGACGCCCCACTCACTGCCCCGCAGGAAAACAGTTAGTCAGCCGAGCAAAATGATCGGCTAATTATGTTTGAGATGAAAAGCCTGATAAGCGTTTGCATGCTCACACATTACCGCACTGACATGGAACTGACCTTAAGCAGTTTCCTGCGTCGTGCCATCCCCTGTCTGAAGGAGGTGGTGGTGGTGGTGGCTTTGGTGAAATGTGTGTGTCTGTGTGTCTGTGTGTGTGTGTGTGTGGGGGGGGTACTTCGGCTCAGGCGCATCCATGGTGCATTAGGTCGTAAAGTCCAGTCGAGGTGAAGAGTAGAGCCACTGGTCACAAGTAGCAGTGCAGAGGCGAGGGGAACAAACAGAAATGTGCTTGGTCTATCATTGGAGTGAAAGAAGTATGCACTGTGAAGTATGTAGGAGAATAGTGAGGCTGCAAACATGGAAACATAAAGCCGCAGTGGTATAAGCTTCACCTTCAGTCACATTCTTTCCTCTCTTTGAAATCTCCCTAGGAACATTCAAATGGTCTGACCAAAAGAGTTAATTTGATGATTAAAAATGCATCGCAATAGCATGAGGAATGATGTAGCAAGATGGATGGCACCCTTAAACTTTAATGTCCGTTCTACAAAATATTTAAACAGCCAGTCATTTTCCTGAAGAAGCAATTGGAGTTCAAATAAGTTGAATCAGTGGAAATTGAAGTTGGTCACGGGGGTGGTCTCCTCACCCACTATATTATGCGGGAGTTGGAAGCATTTACGATACTCCTGAAAGCTTGTGATGTTATCAGGCCCGTGGCTCATGGCTAGTGCGTTCTTATCCGTATCCATTATTGTAATGTGATTGGGTGAATGTAATGATTTTGGAACTGCATTAATTGAATGTGCTGCCATGATTCATACTGTGCACATAATTCTTTGATAAACAGGATCATGGCAACATGAGCAGCAGGGTCCAGTCTCTCTGCGTAAGAAGGTTAAGGTGCATTACACAGGCACGTTTAATCTGATCAGGCTGCGTGAGGTTTATGCCATAGATCCTGTCATGTTGTCATTTGATGAGATGGTTGTTTGCTTACTCTGCTTTTCTCCTGTCCGTCTCTTTGTTTTATTTCAGGCTAGAGGCGGTCCATTGTGGATGCTATCCACTCTGTCCAAAGGCTCTCGTTTATCCAGAAATTTTCCCTGGTAAGACAAGTAGATTATAGGTTCAATGGAGGGAGCTCTGTACAAACATTTGCTTGGGACACGGGAGCATAGATGCACACTTAGATACACTAAGAATATCTCTACAAAAGCACATATGGGTCATGGACTCACATACTGTTTTCACTCTTGCTGTGACTGGAAATTTGACAGCATACTGTGGATAAATCCATCCACGGTCTTCAAAGATCTTACATGATAGAATTATTTCTAATTGCAAAAACGTGAATGTGCTATAAGCAAAATCCAAACTGGTTAAAAATCTTGACTGCTGCCAGTGCCACCAGTGCTCTGTGGAAGAAAAGGTCTCCATAGGCTCTGCTGCTAATCTTTTGGTAGAGTTTGGCTGCATCAACAGAGCATGAAACTTCCAGTAACGGTCATTCTGGCCAGAGGCTTTTCCTGTGCACAGCACGGGTTGGTTACCAGGACGTTTGCACAGAAGTTAGCCAGAGATGCTGAAGTCAATTACAGGCGCTTCTAATTTCTTGTTTTGGTGGGGTCTGTTTGATGAAGCTACCATGACAGAACAACTGGGTGGTGATAAGTGTCGTTGATGTGTCAAAGTTTTGGGCCAGATAAAAGTTGGCCACAGTGTTTCTCATATATATATATATAATATAATAATGCTGTTTCATAGTCTCTTGGAGCTGAACAGTGGGTGATTCCTCACAAGGGATCCAGAATCCACTGGGCTGGCATGACATCTAGTTAAATAAATAACTAATAAATATCTAAATCGTACCACAGTTCAATAATGTAAAACATGGGCCCAGCATGCAGTGCTGTACATTTTTAATGAATGAGACTAAGAAACTGGTATCTTATCTGCACTTTGAGGTTTTTTGTCTCATGAATTATGTATTGTGTTCCCCCTCCCTTCTCCCTCTCTCTCACTTTAGCGGAGTATCTCTACTCCACACCTGAGCAGCTCGGCAAAAGGCTGCAGGGATTCTGTAAGAGACCCGATGTAGTCCGCCGGCATGCTGTAAAGGTACTGCAGTCATGAACACACATGAACTCAAAGACCACAAAGTTCTGTCAGCCTACTCTGCTTGCCTGTTTCATGTCAACCATGTTTATTCTTTTTTATTTTCAACTACATTGCAAATCAGTTCCAGCCCTCTCTTCCCATTCTCATCCTCCCGTCTTTTAATGGCCTTCTCTTCTACTTCCTTCTCGCCTGTTTCACACATTGCTCCTGTCCAGGTGGACACAGGTCTGTATTCCTGGGAGGCGCTCAGAGACAGGTTCAGGAGTGTGTTGTCTGCAGAAGGCCACTCCGTCACCGAGCAGGCCCAGGCCCGGGCTGGAGCTGAGGGGAGTTCAGCCAGGGGCTCGCCGTCACTGGAGCCCACAGGGGTGAGATGAGAGAGACTGGTAGGGAGTGCCCCCATGCCCCCCGTGCCTCCCTGGAGACCCCCTCCTTGCTATCCGGGGGGGGGGGGGGGGGGGGGGGGGGACGCATGCATTGAGCGCCACCGCCAGGGTCGAAAAGACAGCCATCCGCCAAACGCCCCCGCCCCCACCCTGCCGCCTTCACATGCAGGAGACGTGTGGTTTGAACGTGTGGTTTGAAGAGAGGAGAGATGGAGAGAGAGAAAGAGAGAAAAAGCTGGGGGAAAAAAAGAAAACCTGTAACCGCTTTCATGTTTCCCATAGGCGGTGCCACCTCATATTTCCGCTCAGATCCGTTTTTATCCTTTGTGCCGGAGCACTTCAGGCAGGAATTCTGATGTTTTTTCTCCCCCTCTTTTCCCTCTCTCTCTCTCTCTCTCTCTCTCTCTCTCTCTCTCTCTCTCTCTCTCTCTCTTTGTCGTTCCCACTCCGACAGAGTGGCAGCCAAGTTGTGGCTTTATAAGCTGTGGGTTAGCTCTCCACCTGGGTTGCCAGGTTGTGGCATAGTCCCCGGGGGACGGCTTCAGTAAGGTTGACAGGGGGACAGGAATGCCTCCTGACCAACATTGAGTCTAAATACAGACCACTTGTTTACTCTGTGCATGGGATCGGGACTTTCTACAATTAACTCATAAAGGCACAAGTTTCACAAGTGTGCACATGTATTTATTTAAACTCAGCGCTCATTTGGACAAAAGTATATTCAAACTATTCCTATTGTTGAAAAGGCTGTTACTTTTACAAATAAATCCAGCATGATTCTAATCCCTGTATAGCTCTCTCTCTTTACTGAAATATATGCTTTGATCAACAAGTCGTCAAATTAGCTTTGGCTTCTAAGAAGGCCTTGTACTGTTGTGTATGTTACCCCTCCTCCTTTAGCTACATATTAAATTTTCTCTGGTCGTCTGGCCTTTTAGCGTCTACATCTTGACTCATTGCAGGATTGTAAGCACCATTCTCTCATATTTTTTGAATGACTGTATACTTTCATTAAAGCTAAGAATATGTCATTTCACATCCTCTGAAAGTACGTCTCGTAAAATTGTGCCTGCACAGTAACACAATCTTGGAAACAGAGATTTAGGATGAAGACTGGACAACCAAAGCTAAAACTGTGTGAGAGAAAAGGGCCAGCAGAGGTATCTTCTGTCTTCTTTACCATATTTGATATCAGACCCTGTGCAGTTGCTCTGTGCTTTGCACGTCTGATGGCCAGGTCAGCTGAAGTACAGAGAACTGAACTGCGGGGAGCATGCACAAGGCAGAAGAGTGTCCACCTACACATCATCCTACTGGGGGAAAATGCCTAGATCTTCTCACACTTTTAAAGAAGAAGGTGGTATAAAAGCTCACTCCTTTTCTCCTCATGCATATCTTTGTTCTCCCGAGTTTGATTTGTTCAGAGAATACTTTATGTGGGTGTCAGAAGATTAGCCTGTAGGAAAATGAATAAATAAAGAGAAACATCAGAATTTTTCATTTTGTGCAATTATGCCTTGTATTACAAATTCACAAAAGATTCAGCTGACTGGTGCCATCTTCCATTTAAACTATGTACCGGTAACTAATTCTTAGGTTTTATGTAAAATCTTGGAGTTGAGTTGCTTAGTCAAACAATGTGTCCCTCAGTGTAGTGCCCTTGCCTTCCGTTTGTAAATGAACCAGAACCAAAAGCTATGATTTAAGAAGTGTTTACTGTGATGGTGCACTGCTGTTGAGACAGTGCTGTTATGTCAGTTTGCCTGTTTCCAAACGAGAGTCCATTCCAACACTGCCACGTTGATATTCAAAAGCAAGCAAGAGAGAGAGAGAGAGCCTCTACTCTCGATGGCATGTAGCCTCAAAATTATGTCATGAAAGATATTGAAAAATCATATGGAGTTTCTAGCTGGAAGTTAATGAAGGCATATTGTGTCTGGAAGGGACATCAAAACTTGACGGCGACCCAAGAAAAGTAATGAATCCCAAGATCAAGTTGAGATATAAAAAAGGGGCTACCCTTAGAACAAGAAAACACATTCAAAAGGAGCAAACTCAAAGCTAAGGCGAAGGCACCCAGGGCCTAACAAGGGGATAATCAAAGACACATTGTTTGTCTGTAATACATTTCATTTGGCTTTATTCTTCGCTCAAACCCGAACTGTGACATTTTATCACTCGGCTTTGATGAAAAGCCAGTGGAATTGATACCCTGCGACTGCTGGAGCTCAGGCTGACTATCACACCTAGCCCAGAAACATGCTGGATACTCCCGACTCTTTCAGCATCTGATTGCAGTCCAACTAAGGACCATCACTAATGGATTTTCTTTGTAAATGAGTCATCTACTAATGAATTTTTGATTTTCTTTCCTCGTGTTTATTTTCTAATGGTCTGGGATGCAGGTCTGATATGGCACAGAGCCATAGTAGGTCAGGACGGCAGCTCCTGTCAACGCAAACAACAGGAGGGACCTAACTGACCACTTGCAAACCACTTGCGTATCATTGTAACCAAGCCAGAGTGCATTATTTTTTTAACTGTTCTGTTGGACATGGAAAAGTATGTGTCTATTAGGCTTTATGTAAAAGAGAACAATTGGAGAATTTTAAAAATGAAACCTCATTGCCAAGTAATCACAGTTTTAATCCCTTCGCATGATACTTATGTGACTTGGACGAAATATAGAAGCATTGTAATCATAAAATGCATTGAGCCCTTCTCACCTTTGACCCTCTGTGGAGCTGCACTTACTATACTAAGTGGATAATATCACATTTCATCAGTCTTTTTTGAGAATTTAACTAATAATAATTTTAAGCATATAACTTACCAAGGGAACCAAGTTAATATATTGTGTATATATATGATATATTGTGTATATATATGTATGGAAAAGTTTTATGTAACCTATATATGTGGTTTTGCTAAAAGCATTCTGATTGTTGGGAACTGTTGTGCACCTGATTGCCACCTTTAATGTTAAATCTGAATCACCCCTAAACTGCTTATTTGGGCTTGGATGAAGAGACCAGAGCACTTCCAGTTGACCTAAGGTCGAGACCTAATGACGCCATAAACCCTATAACAATGCCGCTCTTGCAGCTTGCAAAATGTCACCCCGCACATAAAAACTTAATAGCAGCGTCCATAAACTGCTGTGTGCACTAAGCCTTTTCATTGGCCTGTTAATTCGCGTAGCTGTTCTCACTGTCTGTGTCGCATGGGACGCCGTGAGCGTAAGTGCGCGTGCATATGTGTGTGTGTGTGTGTGTGTGTGTGTACGTGTATGTGTGCGTGTGTGAACAGTATGTGTGCACACATGCATATATGTGTGTGTGGGTGCGTGTGTGTGTTCACATGCATGCGTGTGTTTAGACCACCTCTGGGCTCAGGGGGAGTGCCAGCGTGCTCGCCTGAGTGTGTTTCTGATTAATTTGTTTCCTTGTGCTTCGCACACATGAGGTCATCGTGATTTGATGACTTTTTTCCTTATTTCTTTTTTTTTTTTTTTTTGATGGTCGTCTGCCGTAACCCTCACCGTGGTTAACTCCCTGGTGTTCCCCCTCAGCTGCCTGTGATAAGAAGTGGCCCCTCACAAGATAGCCATGACTGTGGCATCCCCTGAGGCATTCACTGCTGGAAAACAAGAGCTGACGAATCTCATGACATGACACATGGTTGTTTTTACGAGACATCACGTTCATCACACACCATTAACTAAAATAGTTTTTTTTTTATTATTAATTTGATCAGTGTTATTTTCTTAAGTAAATCTTAATAACAGTCTGCAACCAATCAATATCTGTAATGGAACATTCATCCACCCTGATTGGATGTGATTGCATTCTGAAGTGCATCCAATTAGTATAAATTTGCTGTGTGTGTGTATATATGAAGATGTATTTAGTGCACAGGGGGAAATGCTATCTCTAGAATAACGGATATGCATATTTTAGCATATCCCTCAGCAGCAGAGAGGCAGAGGGAGGAGGGAGATTGTGTCACAACTATTGGTAATAAAGGTGGTGGGGGTTGGTGGAGGGAAATATCTATCTCAAGTGTGTGCACTTCAAAGGCATCTGGATTTAGGGTTCTGCATGCAATATGCATTCTGGGTGAGGGGGCATGCGAGAGGGAAAGAGCCAGCCATGCACTGCCCATGGGCGATTGGAGTTTGGTGTGTGTGTGTCTGGTGGGGGGATGTTGTTTGTTTGTCCCCAGTGCTCCTATTTTACTCATTCGAAATGCTTCTGGTGGCTGTTCAGAACTGTGGTTGTTGATAAGAGCACAGCCACTATTAATGGTACTATCACAATAACGATTCATTCATTAATGATGCATATGTGACCACACATACGTTTAGAGCATTTTTATGTACGCATGTATGCATAAAACATATGGTGTATGCAATTCAGAAATAGTGCTTTTCTTATTGGTCATAACCCTGGCCTCCCATGCTATTGTTAGCTGGGTATTTTAAAATAGTGTATTTATTTAATAAAAGGCTATTGACATTATTCTTGCCTGAGTGAAAGAGGTGATAATTGCATTCTGGTTTGTAATTGATGCATAATAGCTGCTGGTCAAATAAGGGAGACTGTGCGTCCAGAGCTGTGCCAGATGAGTGTTGGTTACAGCAGGCTTCGCTTTAGTAGTGATGTCATGGAAGGCTGGGAAAAATATTATAGATACACAATTGTGTTGTCTTCCAGTGTTTCACTGTTTTATAGCCTCTGTGAAATTAGGTTAAAATATCCATTTTTATACTACCATGTCATAGAGATATATATGATAATGATAATATTATAATTTTTACACAATTTACACACAATGATTTCTACACTTTCTATTACTAACAGTCTATCATGTCTCTGATGCAGGGTTTGCATTTACTTGATCTTTGTATATTTTTTTTCGTATTATGTTCATAACTGATATCAGATTTTGTACTTTTTTTCAGGACTTTATTTGATGAAGATGGTATGTATTATATGTCTTAGTAAATTACATTTCAGGCAAACAAACAAAAATAGGCTGATTCTGGTTGTTCCACTTTCAAAAGAAAATCTAGACCTATTTCTTCTTCTGTGCGTCAAAGAGAGTCTCCAACAGAATGTCAGACTCGCTTCCCTTCTCAGTTAGCGCAGCCACAAGCGGCACTGTGCACTGGCTTGGAAATCTCTGACCTGTTGATCCCCGTCTGAAGCGCCACTCTGCCCCCTAGAGGGTTCAGGTCACAACAGAGGAACTCGAAGAGTCCAGAGAAGGGTGGGGGAGCCGCTGTCTGCTCTTCAGTCCAACACATGTTTTATTTGTTTTCTTCGTGTTTGTGATCTTACTTCTTTCCTAAAGCGTTAGAAAAAAAACGTTAGCCGTGTTTGGTAAATGTGCATGTTTACTTGAGCTCAGTTTACCATCGAGTGAAATGTCAGTTTAGATACTGCCCTTAAATGCTCTAAATATATGTACAATAATTCCCAAAAGTCAAAAATACACTACAATGCAAAGTAAGCATGGCTTTTTTTTTTCAAGTCAATGGGAATTTTAATTATTTTATATTCTCAAGGGATGTCTGATCAAAGACTAGTTGGATATTTTGAATTAGCGCCACCACATAGCCTACACATAGGCCTATGTAGTGGGGAACACTGGAGAAGTGAAACTGGTCTCTTCAGCTGGCAAGTTATAAATGAATGGTTGAAGGCATTCTGAAAATGGTGTATTATCAGCAAAGCACAGTAACTTTAATTTCACGCCTCAGTAACACGCCTGCTTCAGTCCCTCTTGTTTATTTTGATGCTAAACACCTTCAGCAATGTCTGAAAAATAAATAAATAAAAAAGACACAAAAAAAAAAGAAAACGGCAACAGTTTCTGTTTGAACCATTCTGCTGGTATGCTGACGAGTTCTAACTAAATTATAGGGCTGCAGGTTCCATCGTTTCCATCCCAACAGTGCCAGCAGTTCCAGGATCTGGTGGTTTTGGCGGTCTCAAAGGTGCTTTGTAAATAAAACGTACCACAGTAACATCTAAAAACAGTAATATAAGCAACTAAACTTTTACTGTGTCAAAAACTGTAACTTAATTGAAATCTCCATATATGTATGTATATGCATGTATGCGGTTAATATGTGTTATTGTAGGCGTCGTCACAAATAATTGTTGAATATAGACCCTTAACAGTTTTCATGTAGAAATGTCATTAACATTCTTGCAATCTATCATATTAAATCCCATGAAGCCATTTATGTGCATGGTATCAGTCATTTTACAAATTCACATTTCACACATTTTCTAAATTCTGAAATAACCAATAAAAAATATAAACATATCATAAAGATGACGCATTGCAAAAATATAAACATATAACTCATAAAGATGATGCATTGCAATTTCAGCATTTCAGCACATGCAGACAGTGCAGATGAATATATTTGAGGCTGTTGTCCAAAATGGGAGATGACAGTGGAATTATCTGCAGCACTAAAACACCAATGAGTGACTGTTACCAAAGAATGTTCTTGATTTAATGCCACACACAGGGACTCCACTGTCGCTAAAAAGTGTGTCATATTAAAATTCAACACTCAAAATATTTGAATATCAAATAGCAGCTCTGGGTCCCTTTACATGGACTGACCAAGGATCTTCATAGGACTAGAGTCCCTGGGGCCCAGGCATTAAAGGTATCATAATTAGCCAAAGGCACACACTGATTCCACATTATGCTTTATACTTCTGCCATATGGGCCAATTTGATTTCATTGCGCCGGTGTTCCTGGTGTGTGTGTGTGTGTCTGTGTGTGCCTCTATGTGTGTGCGTGCATGCGCCTGTGTGCATCTGACTATACGTGTGAGTGTGCGTGTGTGTGTGTGAGAGAGAGAGAGAGAAAGAGGGAGGGCTAGGGAGAGTGAGAGAGAGAAAATAGGGGGACAAAAAGAGTTGTCCTTAAGTGACACAGTCATATGCTATCAATATGCTGCCATGCTCTTTTGGAGCCTAGTCGCCGTTTTAATGGGGCCCGGTGGTTAAGGCATGGCAAGCCATGGCTCACAGGGACACTGTATTGTTATGCTTTCATTTACTTTTTGGGCCCTTTTTCTTCCCCCTTTTTCTTTTGACTGACTGACGTTCTTGTTTCCATGAAGCTCTTCCAAGAGGGACACGGAGACAAAGGGGGTGCTTCAAAGGGGCTCTCCCGAGCTCAGTGGTCTGCAGTTATTGTTTGAAATTACTTTGAGGACTTGGCTTGTTGAAAGAGGAACACACATGCCGCGCACACATCTAGCAGATGAAGCTGGTTGATGCCTACTGCACCTAAAAGGACAGAGGCGTGTGTGTGTGTGTTTGTTTGTGTGTGTGTGTGTGTGTGTGTGTGACCCTGTGTCAGCATTTTGCCTCTCAGCCTTGCAAGCCATCATTGCTTGGGGTGAGTTAACGTCAAGAGTGTCCAGATATGGCCAACGATCGGTTTTGGTTTGTTATCCACACTGCTTCAGTGAGCAGAAAAAAAAAAAAAAAAATGTCATGACACAGCCATGTTTTTTTTTTCTTTTTCTTTCTTTCTGCCTTTCTTTCATTTTGGCCCTACTTCCTCCGCAGCCGTCCAAAGAAGCAACATGAACACAGCGCTGAATATGAGATAAGGCCGGCGCACATCTTGAGAAATTGCCGCGTGTTTTGTGTGCCGAGCCGAGCTGTGCGTTCCTCCGCCGCCGCACGGCGAAATGAAATGTAGCGCTGAAAGCTTTGGTGGCCTGCCGGGCTCGTTATGCTCTTAGAAAGTGTCTCCCGGTGCCAGGAGGGAGGTCACACGAAGCTGGATTTCATTTCTGTCCCTCTCGTTTCTCCTTCTTTCTCTTCTTTTCTCTATCTCTTTTTTTCAGTGGAGATTTAGTGAAATGCAGAACCACAAAAAGCTGGACTGTGTCACCCCTATACACACAAACATGCACATACACACAAACACACACACACACACACACACACACACACACACACACACACACACACACACACACACATATACACTCACACACACACACACACAAAAGCATGAACATGCACATACATAGGCACTCCCCAGTCCCCACATACACATTTCTTGACACAAACATGCAGGATGTCCAAACAATTCATACAAACCCACTATCACACATATGCAAACCCATACATACACATACACATAGAGGCATGTATGCACATGCACACATAATGTACTTTAACCTACCCAGTCCTCATTACCAGCCAAAACTGCAGCATGAGACATCTGATTTAACAAAAATGCAATGTAGAGCGACAGCCTTTCCCTGTAATTATAGACTTTCTCTTATCTCTAACCCAAGAGAGAGGGAGGGAGAAAAAAACACACATTCACACACACACACATTCACACACACACACATTCACACACACACACATTCACACACACACACATTCACACACACACACATTCCACGGAGACAGTTCAGCGTTGGCCTGTGGAGTACACATGAAACACGAGGGCCACATGGGAATGTGAGAAGCGCTATGGCAGTTTGATTTGAAACTGATGGCCTGATGGCTCTGCATCATCCTCCTCCTCCTCCTCCAGCGTTTGGGCCCTGCCAGAGATCAATACGAACAGCACTCCGCGCACACATGAGCACTCTTGTATTATGAAAAAAAAAGCAATGGAATCAAGAGAATACCAGAACGCTCATGCTGAAGACATTTTAGCATGTAATCACACACACAAACACACACATACACACAACACAGCAGAATGAAAGCAAAACAAAGTGTTAATCAATCTGACTGAATCATCGAAGGCACATTGGCTGCCTCTGATAGCCAAATACATTTTAAGGATGACATTGAAACACTCTGGGCTGCTGCTTATGAAGTCTAAAGATAATGGATTGCTGTTCATGGGGGGTGTTGGACACAGGCGAGGCAAAGAGAGGACAATTCCAAGATCCGTGCACTGACAGGGGGCCCTCAGAACAAAATGGCCAACAGCATTGTTATTGGTGGGAGACATATTCTTTCATAGGCCCCATAGCGTCACCCCTGTTGTACAATATGTTGGCAGAATGATCAGTGCCTATCGGCCTGCCTCAGATTAGCAACCCGTGTGTGTCAGGACTGGCACTGGGTGTGCGCTGCCCAGGAGAGCGGAGTGGATACAGGTGCCCAGTGAATACCACCATCTGCCTGGCGAGGCCCAGGGGGACTCCCTCTGCTGGGCGTGGGCTTTGGGTCGGGGCAGGCCGGGATTGATTAGATCCACTTACCCTCTGGCGTCCCACATGAGTATGGCAGGCAAACACATCTGCCATTGTGTGCCAGCTTACCGTGTCAGCCAGGGTTCCTTTTTTATTTTTGCATTTATTTTTCTTACTTCTTATATTTTCATGAATAGGAATTTGGAAAAAATATTTTTTTTATGGTTGAAAATTGCATGGTGATTACATGATGCATAGTGAGATTTAAAAGACTTGGCCTAATTTATATCTCTGATTACTGTAAAATGATGATAGAAGATGGAGGGACTGGTGTTGTGCTAAAGCTGGGCAAAATCCAAATTACCTTGAAATAAAAGTAGGCATCTTAAAGCTATGATGCTTTGCTTTCAGTTTATTTAAAAGAACCTTTGGGGTAATTTCAACCTTAGAAACCCATGTTACATCAGTTGCTTTTATTTACTTGAGGGACAAACATGTTGTTGCACGGCACCATATCCAGATCACATAGCTCGTTATAAAACAGTCTTATCATCCCTCTCCCACATCCAGCACTCACTCTCCCATGTGTCATATGGTACCCATCCAAAAGTGAATTGTCAATTAAAAGACAACACAGTTTGAGTTACATCTCAACTTTCAACCAACAGACCAAGAGTTAGTGTTGAAAAGACACATTGTACATTGTATATTTCTTGTGATTTTATAGGTCCAAGTGTGAGACAGATCCTCCCACAAAGACAGCCAACGGCACCCCATTAGACCTCATGGGTGGCTCTGCCAACTGTATGACTCAAACCCTCGAGCAAAATTTACGCCGCTACGCTACTATCCAGACAAACCTCTGCCAACCAAACTTACCCATTTGTTTTCTGTGCTTCCTGCCCGGCATCGTAGAGGGTTATGATTAAGGAGTCGTTTGAATGACAAATTTTACTCAGGTTGCTGTTAGGTTGTAACCAACGATTAATACGACAAACATAGAGGGGGAAAAACAGACCAGTCCTTTGGAGTTGTATGACTGCATGGGGGCGCCTCTGTTAGTTATGGCCAACCATGGACATATTGGTGTGTGTTACTCCGGATGACAAGACCTTTGATATGGGCCCTGTGATTGTGATTAGACTATCCTCGTCTCTCTGCAGCATGATCGACTGATGGCTTTCAGGAGCGGCTCCATAAATTGTAGTCTGATGGCAGGGCCATAATAGAGGCAGCTTAATAGAGAATAATTATTTCTACATGCTTGTGTGTGTTTGTGTGTGTGTTTGTACATGGGAGGGGGCTAATGTGTACTTAATTGTCTTGTGTACAGTATGTGCCCATCAACAAGGTTAGAGTATGAGTCTGCTTGTCTAAGGATATGCAGCTCTGGGCTCTGATTGTGATTACCGTGGTAACCATGCATTAATGTAGTTTGCTTCAAAATACCTCATATCCCACAGAGCTCAACCTTCATTCTGCAAAAAGACAACAAAAAAGAAAGAAAGAAAATCAAAGATGGCAATAGAAACCACCCTACACGCCTCTGTTTGCTACATCCATTTGCAATGACATTAATACATTTACAAGAGCACACGCAATCCACAGACTGACTTAACTGGCTTTTAAAAAGAGTAATATTTTTAGGTCTACTTACTCATTCACACAATTGGACTTATAATGTAATTCTGATTTAGTGCCATTTATCCAGAATTCCCCGAATGACTTCACTATAGGACTTCATCCAAGCACAACAGATTCATTCTGTTGAAATATAACAGTGCATTACATTTGAAGGGGGAAATCAAGCCTGATCTGTTGTTACAGTATAACTGTCTGTCGGTCATGTACTCTTGTTTGTCTTCTTCCTTGCTTGTGACCTCGTCAGCTATTCTTCCTCCGTGTTATTCCTCCACAGCAACGACCCACGGACCGAGGCCTGACAGACTGTGTTTTTATGTATCAATGAAAAAAAGCGATAGAACAGTGCAGATCGTCGTCCTCTGCATGGGTTGTTGGCATAAGGCAACTATGGTCTAGTTATGACTGATAAGGATTAACTGTATGTCAGATGGAGCGATCAGAGAGCACATCTGTGTTCAGTACAACGCTAGCACAGAAGTGTGGCAGCCAAACGGTCCAATCACGTAAGGTAAATTAAACAAGCATTGCTACAAATTATGTCACGTCAATGATGAAGCTGCTCACGACACCAGGATGAGGTATATTATTTTTTATTTTTGAGCTAAACAACTGATAGCACGGATGCTTTTGAGCTCAAACAGTACAGGCTTAATATTTTCCATAAAAAGGACTTTTTTTAAAGGATTTTTTATGTTTCATATATATTGGTATTTTACATATTTATCATATGTGTTCATTTGGGGTTCAGCCTGCATCAAAATACACACAGCTTATGGGTGATTCGTCTTAGTTACACTACTGTAGATGGATAGATTGGACATAACCTGACACAATGTAAATAAACTTTATTACTGAGATCTTTTTGCTACACCTGCAGCTCATCAGTGATGGTACCCTATATCACAAAAAGTTATGTGTTTACATTACACCAGTGACGTAAACATACTGACCATTGTCACACTCCACAATGCATAACTCCTAAAGCATTACAAATGTGCTCATAACACGTCATGGTCACAGGAGTGCAATGCATCATTCCCCATTCTTCTGTTTGTACCTTTCACAGAACCACTAAGTACTGAAAATACAGTCCACACCTGAATTTATTTGAGTACATTTACAGTATAAAAATACACGTCATACAGAAGTGTAAATGTTAAGGATGCAAATCACAGTCAGGTACTGTATCTGAAGATACAATGATGAAAAAAAAAATCATGAGATAAAAATGAGATTTTTTAAATTATATTTCAGTACCATATAAATCTGTGTCAGACTATGAAACAGTGAGGCCTTCATCTCACAGACATTGTGCGAACATAGAAATTAACTGTTTGAATATTTATTATAGCAAATTATTGCATGTCAGAAACCAGTGAAAATATTCTCTGAAAATATCCTCTTTCAAACACATATATACAAAATATATACAATGCATACTTTGCATCTTCCTTGGCAAGTACAAGTACCTCAGTTGCCAGGGGTTACACTGCATAGCTTCCTTTCTCATACAGTGGCCAATGCTCATACCAGTATTACCATATGCATTCCTTTACAAAAATAATATCATATACTCATATTTAGCCGTACTTACATTTTTTAAACATCATCTGTTCCAAAGATTTCACGGCTCTCAATCAGAATGTACTCAATAATCTGATTTTGGTACGCCATGTTGACTGCCATGTTTCCTGAGTCATTCTCTGGCCACATGAGAGTTGGACCAAATACAATACTGATGCCTTGTGTTGACATGAGGTTCTTCACAGAATGACAGAGAATTCTGAAAAGGAACGAGAAAAAGGGGAAAAAAGTCATCAATAAAAGAAGCCTCGAATGTATTGACTTGTGAAAGTGCTGCACGTTTAATCTCTTCGGCTAATCTGTGTTAAAACTTACAGATGTACAGTTGACAGCAAACTATGCATAAGACTCGAAATGTCTTACCACAAGCAGCAAAACACTGGCATTCATTTTAAGCACATATCTTCCACACAACCCGAGAAAGATTTACATGTTTTTTTTTTCCTTCTCTGTAATTTCATGTTGCAAAATGCAAGCCCTTTGTAACACCATAAGTCATCTGTGGGGCCGAGGACAGAGTGTATTTGAGGACTCGCGCCTGGTTTCGCGGCGGCACAGCCATCCTCCTCCCTGGGCTGAGGTTTTGGCCCACGCACAGACACAATCAATACAGGGGTGACCTGGCTCGTGGACACCCAAGCCCAGGCTTGCCTGATGCAGCACAGCGCAGCGACAGGCAAGGAAGGCCAGGGAGAGAGGGGGAGAGAGAGAGAGAGAGAGAGGGAGGGAGAGAGAGAGAGAGAGAGAGAGAGAGAGGGAGGGAGAGAGAGAGAGAGGGAGGGAGAGAGGGGGAGAGAGAGAGAGAGAGGGAGGGAGAGAGAGAGAGAAAGAGAGAGAGAGAGAGAGAAAGAGAGGTGATGGAAGAACTGTGGCGGAGGGCTCGGCTCCAAGCCTCTGGTGGAACACGGCCTAAGAGCTCTGAGGTGGGATGAGTATACTACTCACTCACTCGCACAAATCCTCTACTCTACAGTGAGGAGTGTCTTCAAAAAAGAATTAGGGGGTGAAAGGATGTGTGTGTGTGTGTGTGTGTGTGTGTGTGTGTGTGTGTGTGTGTGTGTGTGTGTGTGTGAGTGTGTGTGTGTGTGTGTGTGTGTGTGTGTGTGAGAGTGTTTTACATTCACTGATAATTTGAGCACATTGTTGTTGCCCTGGAAACTAGACAGAGTGGACACACTTCTCTGCAAACTAACTGGATGTCAAAGCATGCATACGCAACAATCCAGAGTTCATGACATACTGATGCTGAAATACTGTGCAAATTTAAAACAGATAAACATTTCATCAGGCGACATGTAAATATCGAGAAGGCCTTGTTTGAAGAAAAAAAAATGTTTTAAGTAAGGGTTTTATTGTGCAACCTTAATCTCTTCTGTAAATACATACCTCCCTCCGTTTCTCTCTACAGCTGTGAAGTACAAATATGTCACTCTTCCTGGAAAATAGATGTGTGGGAAACAGATGCCTAAATAGGACTGATTATAAGGTAATGAATTCCAGGCACGGTGCACAGTTACAGGTGGGGACGGCTATTACAGGAAGTTTGTTCATCAGCGTCCATTAATCAGGCCTATCAAACGCTCGTTAGGGCACATTAAAGACCGCTTGAGGAAGTTACCGCTCACATGTGCCCTCCTCGGCACAGAGCTAGCACTGCTCTGAGAGGCAGAAGAAAGAACGTGACTTAAAAGAGAACAACTTAAATGCATTTGAAAAAAAGAGAAGAAAAAAAAAAACGCTCTTTGATCGTGAACCTGAACTGCACAAGACTGGTTTTGATGGTTGGCATATGAACGTGCGCACCGTCGAGAGATGAGCCGCGTAGGGACTTGCCGTTTGAGGCTCTGTGGTAATCAAAGCAGTGCGATTTTTAAAAGGCTGTTCCCTCCAACAAGTGCTCACCATAATTCTCCATTAACGTGTGTAATTAACCCCTGTGCCATCGTATCCCCTGTACATCACTGCAGGCCACTCGTCCTGCCATCCACATTTTAAGTTAATTAGAACACTCCGATGTAAGGATCTTGGCTGTCACGGCTAATGGTCCTCTAATGATCTAGCATAAGGTGATTCAATTTCCAAATTGACATAAGTTGCCATAAACAAGGCATTTGGCCGGCACATCTAAATTGCAACTTCACTTCAACAAGAAATATTGCCACTTCCTTTTGCACTGGACACAGCAGAAATTGTCCACAACATCAGTGATTATCAGGATAATGAGACTAATCGTGCAACCTAATAGTCCTATATTTACAGTGCACTTTGTATACATAATTTTGGCCATCCTGGAGAGGTTTAAACAGGAAATAATTCTCTTTCCCCTTTGTTTGAAAGTATAGCCATTAAAAATGACAAATGATTGAAAGAAAGAGCATTAGAGAAAAATATATTCTGTATAAAACATGTACCACAGAGGCAGATCAAGTGCATTGATGCTGTGTGGACCTTAAACATCTGTATTCTAACAAAGCCATGAAAAGTCAATGACCATTCAGATCCAAGACAGATGGCGCCCCTAAAAAAAACCTACCTGTTCCTTCCTTCCAATGTGCCAGTGATCTAAACCATAGTCAGTATGTTTACACCTTTTGTGTGTGCACAATGGTACAGTGGTAAGTGAACCACAGGGACACAGAGGAATGTTGGTGCTCTCTGTGAAGCGCAAGCCATTGGTGGATAGGTAGTCCGCACATTAGACTATTATTAATTTACGTGCAGCCCCACTGCACTTGCTCAAAGTGGTTTATGTGTGTGTTTGTGTATGCGCGTGTGCGAGGGTGAGCACAGCTTCGCCAGTGGCCGGCTTAACCGGCAGTGACCGTGTGCCACGCTCGGTTGCATCTGACAAATCATTGATAGCCCCGACGTAAGCTGACATGTGCGGGCTCAAGATGCCAGTGGTCATTAATTAGCATCTCATTTCCACGCGGGGGGATGACAGGAAGTGGTGGATGGCGCGCAATGCCGCTGTCCTCCCCCGCCTGGCAGGCCTCCGCTAATTGGGTCAGGCTCGCCGGCTCCTTGAGGATCATGGGACGAATAATAAATTGAGGTAGGAGAAGAAAGGGGGGAGAGGAGGAGGAGGAGGAGGAGGAGGGACAGGGAGGGAGGGTTGGAGGCATCGCTGTGAGGTCTGAACTGCGCCAATGCTCCTCGTGTTAATAGCGGCTGGCCCCAGCTGAACTGAGGCGATAGTGTCTGCTGATAAACCAACCACAGCGGGTGTTTGTGCAAAGCCCCCTCCACCCCCACTTCCCCAAAGTTTGCCCTAACACAGGAAGTGGAACTGTGCAGAGATGACTCCTGCTGTCAAACTGTGAGCCAATGAGGAACGGACTTCGCCAAGTGAATGAAGATATCACTGACAACAACGACCATGTGAATGTGAACTCACATGCTCGCACACCGAGCTACTTCATTTAAAAAAAGAGACATCTCTTAATATCTGCAAGTACACACCTTCTTGCCAATGCTGTTTGGTTTGTGAAGCAGCAGACATTTGCCAGTCTGAACTCTGTGACAACTACGGTTCATTTTCCACACCGGCCTGTGCACAAGGCCATAACTCCGAACAGATCCACCACACAGCTAAGGTGCGTGATTAAAATCGACTATAAATAACATGGAAAGAACAGGGAGGATAGCAGGCATGGAGACAGGAGAACATTTTCGATGACTGCTCCCTTGCCCTCACCCAGCCACCCCTCCCCACAACACTCCCACCACCTTCACCCAATGATCAGCTTGCTCTGCCACAGAGGTTTGCTGCGAAAGGTTTATTTTCCAGTGTGCGGTGAGCGAACCTTGAATTAACGGCAGAAAAACAGACCTCGTAGCTCCTTTAAAGCCCTTGTGGTAAATGGGAAATATGAGCATCAGTGACAAAAACACCCACAAGAAGAGGCATAAATAGAATGGGTAAGCGAAGGTACGCTTGAGAAAATCTGGTTTCCTTGACCACATCATCACAATGCGAGTACACAACTGGTTATTGAATCCAGGCTCGGGTGGATGCGGGGTGGGGAAGAAGTGACACGGAAGAAAAAAAAGTCGAGAGAGAGAGAGAGAGAAAGAGAGAGAGAGAGAGAGAGAGAGAGAGAGAGAAAGAGAGAGAGAAAGAGAGAGAGAGAGAGAGAAAGAGAGAGAGAGAGAGAGAGAGAGAAAGAGAGAAAGAGAGAGAGAGAGAGAGAGCACGGGTACAGCGCGAGCCCACAACAAAGAGCTCGAAACGTCCCAGACTCCTACGCCACTCCCAGTGCAGCCAAAACCAGAAAGAAAATATAACCCCCAAGGAAAACGGGACACTAAAAAACACTTCCCCTCTCTGGTATGAATGCCACAGTTCGAGAGAGGAATGAACACACACACACACACACACACACACAGAGGGACACACACAGGCAAAGTGACAAACAATCGCCTATTCTTGATTTGAACATCCTGCTCAGCAGAGCCTGAATGATGTTTTTCTTCTTCCTGAGACCAGAAAACCACCTGAAAAAGTGAGACGCTGAAGCTCATTTCAGGTTGTTTTTTGGTGAAAATGGACTAAGTGCAGCGAGAAACAATATGCACAGGAATTCTCCTCCCGTCGTGAACAATGAAACTCCTTTCTCTCACCATTTGGTCTGAGAAGTTGGTCTCATCCCAAGGACCCTACATGTGCTTACTTTCAGAGAGAGAGAGAGAGAAAGAAATAAAGAAAGAAAGAAAGAAAGAAAGAAAGGACAGGGAGGGGAAGAGAGAAAAGGAAGAAGCGAATGGGCGAGAGAGTCGAGTCGAACTGAAGAAAACGAGGCGAAACGCTAAGACGTTGAGCAGCATAAAGCCGAATGTAAATGGGACCACATCAAGTGGGTCTGGGAGTGGCTCCCACAGCCCTGGAGCCGGGCCCTCCAAACCTGGGCCCTCCAAACCTGGGCCCGGCTCCATATTATTCCTTCAGCCCAAAGAGAGTGTTCCGCGAGGACAGACTTGGTGGCACTGCCTGGATTTACGTTGTCCCCACGAGCCGTTGAAAAGGGTCTGGGAAAAGAGCATGTCCTCAAAAGTTTATCTGTTTCACTCATTAAATCTGAGAACGTGACTGGTGTTAGGCACGCCTACTATACTTGTGTCATTTCGACTGAAATAGTTTTGAAGACTGAGTGAGGTTTGGCGCATGACAAAAAATGTCTGTAAGATGTTGAGGGCTTGAATAGATTTTTTGTCAGTATTGTTTGTGTGTGTGTGTGTGTAAGTGTGTGTGTGTAAGTGTGCACGCGTCCTCGGGTACAGTATGTGTGCTTGTCAGTTGGTTGATGACAGAACACAACATTTACATCAGTATGCAGGACAGTGATCTCTCTATGAAAATATATCAGCACATCATCATTGTTAGCCTGGCTTGGGTTGCATCCCAAACCCTGGTGAAGATGGGTGGGACCTGGCATATGAAACCAAACAGACTTCAGCTCGAGAGCCAAAGGGCATGTTCCATCAGGGGGGGGGGGGGGGGGTTGCTCATCAATCTGAGATGAGTCTCTTGGCCCCCTGGTAGGGCGGTAAATGCACGTAAGGCTAAAACAGGGATGGAACATCCCTCCTGGGAGATGGACTTAGCCATATGGCCCCGTGGGCTCTGCCAGCATGGCCATCTTGGTCTCGTGTCCTAACAGCCTCTCCTCGCCTCGCCTCTCTGCTCAGCCCTGCACTGTGTGTGCGCTGTGGACCAGAGAGAGACATATTCTAGGAGGACATTCTCGTGATTAGCTGGAATTCCACTTGCCATCTGTGTGTGTGTAACAGTCACTCTCGAAATTATAGTAATTCACTTGTCAATTTGTGATAAGTTATTTGCTGTCTGTCTGTCGTATAAGACACATTCCTTGTACAGTAGGTGTCTTTACAACCCTGCTTACTGAAAATGGTATAACTTCACAGATATCTACACATAAAGCTAAGTATAGTATAGTACATTGCATTCAACCTTGGCCATGGCCAACTCTTTGGAGGCATCAGACATGGACACCCACCTGAATGACTGGGGGGTTTCATGAATTGGAACTCAGAAAGCCCTTTAAAAACTCTCAGCACTCCTGCCCACCCACAGGCCAGACATGACATGAACTTCATACACTCGCTGGTGGTCCTCCATGAACATTTGAGAGCTTTGCACAGCTGCTGTAATGGTTACTCGTTAAAAACCTGGGGCAAGTCTCAATTGCTGCCTTTTGAAATTAAAACTTCATTGATAAACATTGGAAAAAAACATCAAGGCACTTTCTCTCCTAATGCCAACAGGAGGTGACACTGGTAACAGACATTGGTGTCTTACTTTTGCAGATGTCTGAATAAGAGCTTCATGGTGTTGTGGTTGGGCTTGGGGAGCTGATGGACCAGTTTCTTCACAACCTGGACCTTCTGTTTGGAATCCTTTATTTCTGCGTGGGAAAGAGGTGAGTGCATGTTCAGTATTCCGCTCCACTACATTGACAGACACAAATGCACTGCAGGCACCATATTGTATTATTTGTCTAACTCCCTTATTGCATCCACATGCGCAAGTTCTTGTTTGACAGCAGAAAAAATGCCATGCCGAGCACAATGAGGGTACAATAATGGTAATAACACTTTTTTTTATCAAACAAAACCAAAACAGTGTGTGGGTTCTGCATGCGTGTCTGAGCATGTGCGCTCAGTAAAGGGGTGGTGGGTGCTGATACAGTATACTATGACCAGTGCACAGCACAAAAGCGAGTTCATTCAAAGTGCTTCCTGTGCACAGGCTTCGCACCCGCCCTCCGGATCCAACTCCATTTGTGTCTGACCGACCGATGTTTGGATCTGCGGTGACTCTCGGTTCTCTCGCTCACATCAGAGAGCTCCGGCCGTGACATAATGATGTCTAATAGTGGGATCCCATTAGAGGCTGTTAGGTTGTAACTGGAGCCCCTGATCGTTGACCCCAGACTTGTAAGCTCTCCTTGCCCCAGTACTGGGCCATGATACCCCCTTTACAGCACCGACACCCCCCTCCCTCTCCTTTTGAGCCACGGGACCCCCAGAGAAACCATCTTGTCCATTTTTTCCCCTCTGCTAATGGACCCAAGTGACCTCTGACCCTGGGAAATGTGTCTCATTCATCACAGAGTGCCACAGATCTGTATGTTTCAGTTATATTCGCAACAGTGAGGAAAAGCACAATACACTAAAACCAAATATTTGTCCAACAGAAAATATTTTGTTCAAGATGTCCCAAGCAGCTAAAACTTCACATTAATCAAAGTTAGTTGGGACATTTATTACCAGTAGCTGCAGGCTGTACAGGGCTGTAAGGTGCCCTATTTTATTACCACATTTCAAATATACACAGGAGAGATGTTAAATAATTATAATATTATACTAATATACTATTATAATATTATACTAATACTAATACTAGTAGCCTACTAATGTTCTGAAATACAAACCCACAGACATTTTATTTCAAGACGCTCAGAAACATTAGAGTTAGGATCTCTTCATTCAGGTGCCTCTAATCAGGTTTGAACATCATCATTTGGTCAGCTTTTGATCATTTCAGTAACAGCACCTTTGATTACCTTCAGCTAATCACCACAGCACAAAGGTCAAGCCTGAATTACTCCACCCAAAACAATTAAGCCTAAACAGATGCTAGTGTTCTCATATCTGTGTGTATAACCACAGCTGATTGACAGAGGTTTTCACTAGAGAGAGAAAAAAACTCCACAGCCATTACTCCCAGACTCTTCTCTTGGCTGCCTGTCAGATCAATGACACTGAATAGTTTCAGTCAATCAAAGAAATGAAACAGGCAGCAAGGAATTGACCCAGCTCACATCACTGTACAGATTCCTTACTTCAAACAGAAAACCCCTGACACTTACAGCAGGATAGAATGTGCTGCATGCTTCGGTCACTGTGCTAAGTAATATTGGAGTGCTATTGCAGGGCCCTCTCTGACAATAGTCATTTCTGCCTGCCTTCCCTCTATTAGTATGGAATGAGGACAACATTGCGGAGTAGAAAAGTAGTGGAGCTCCTAGTCAACTGTACCAGTGCAGGAGGCCCCCTGGGTATGGTGGGAGCAGATGTCTGCGTGTACACACCGAGCTGGCATGGGCGCCCACTAGCAGATGCCTGCCTCCACTGCCAGGTCTGCCAGTTGAGCACAGACGGGCGAACACGTCCTGGGATTGCGCAGGAGTACGGGCCAAGGCCCTGACCTTCTGTTGTAGGTAAAGCCTGCTGCTTGATTGGTTTGGTCTGTTAACACTTCCTTGCTTTGTCATCACGGTCAATTAGACATGCGTTTTATCCCGATGAAAAAGAAACATGAGGCCGGGAACAAAATATACGGCCGGAGACGTCTAACCTCCTTCCTGTTCCGGTGCTGTTAGCTCATGACAGAACAAGCTGGTCTGTGACCTACACGTCTCCCTCTCGTGACATACAACGACTTTTCCCAACTCGTCGGAATCTTGTACAACCTTGGCAATGCCGGAGAATCCCAACCAACGGCCCACGGTTATGCAAAGAGGCAAGGGCCCTAACTTTCCTGGGGCTATAACAAATCTGTGGCAGTCGGCCTCTAAAATATTTAATCTGGTCATTACTGCTGGCATAAAGGACACCACTCACTAATTACTTAGCCGTTGGTAGCTAACATATTGGAGATGCCCCCTCATCCTCCATTTCTGACAGATGGCGGGGATGGAGCCATTAATATATAACAAGCCTCCATGCTCGCATTTAGATGTGCTGATTCACTGCAGCCTACTGCAGAGCAAGTCAGGGCAGGAGAGAGCCGGGCTCTCAGAAAAATAGCATCAGTGAAAGGTCATTAGGTAGAAACCATCTGAAAGTTTACAAGGGTACAGATATTGAATTCTGTGTAGGAAAATCATTATCCATGTTAATCACCACCCACTTTTTTTATTTCTGGTCACAACTATGCACATAATTGTACACAATACAAAAATATGGTGATTATTGGGAAAAACGTCTCTAATCAATCTCAATCTTGCCATTTGAACCATGAGCTCTCCGCGGTTGGAAAGTCATTTGAGAGGAAAACGAAACGTTCTGCACTCAAATTAGGGTTTTTTTTTCATGCCTGCGTGGTCCCAGGTTACTGCATTAGGCAGGATGTTTTGAAACCAAGAGGGACTTGAGTGATTTATGGTGTTATGACAAGAGAGAATTACAGCATTTCAGACATTTCCCAACAGAATCGATTTTAAGCACACAAATAAACATTTTCTTTTTGTCTTATTGCCCCTGCTGCCCAACTGCTCAGACTTGGCAATGTGACCTTAAAGGTCAAGGGGGCTTAATTCCCCATGTGCTCAATAACTGGAATCCTATATGGTTTGAGATCAAACATCTGGAAAACTAACACATCAGAAAGTGGAAATGCATACAAGTAACTCAGTGTTGAATGACTGAAACATTTTCAGTAATCACTAAAAGCTTAAAAACGCTGTCATCCTTGTGTGAGTTTCTACAGGAATCTATACATTCTAATTAGCTAAAGGCTCCTGGCCATGTTATAAGAACATGGTTGTGTTTGTGGGAAAAAATATATCTGTGGAATCGACAGCTTTGTTAAATTTACAGATATCACAAATGTGATATGAATGAATGGTAAGTGATTCAACGTGCAGTGCATGCGTGCCAACCTGCAACCTCTATGATTAAACGCTCATCCTGAATGCTCTGCCAGTATCTTCGGCAAAACACTGTGTAAATCCAAAGGAGAATTATTCAGATGCAGAGTAGAAACAGACTACATCTCCTCCTACTGAAATGCCAAAGCTGAATGCTGGAGTTTTGAACAACACAGCCTGTGCATCAGCCCAAGGCATTGTTTTAGGACGGCCCAGAATGACCCACATTGGTCCTGTCTCCCCTGTGTGTACAGAGTGAAATGATTATCTGCGTCCCACACTTCAGCTGCTGATGGTTTGATATAGCGTCCATAATCAGTGTGGTTCCTTGCTGTCCTATTGCAACAGCCACTTGCCATCAGCACTGCAGCAAATCTTATCCAACAAAAGAAACTGAACAAAAGAGAAACTTTACAGAATAAGATGGGCACTCTGACAGATAAACAAAGGTTTCAATGTGACCATCAGTGGACCGCATGGGTGTGTGCTGGCAGAGGCAGAGATCCCTTGCCTTGTGCATGCAGAATATGCATGCTGCAGCTCCTAAAAAGCAGTGAATATAATCCAATTACAAACACTGGAGTCTACTTTGCTCAAATAAAGCTTACTGCACAACCTGATCTCCAGGCTTAGTCTGCTGGCTTACTTAAACCCCATCAAGGCAAATATTAGCCCAGTGCAAATAGTCCTGCAGGTTATGATTAAGATTTTAAGTGTATCCCAATTGTATGCTTTTGGTTAATGAATAACAAAGTCTTAGAGGATCATGGCTGTAATATATTAAACATGAAAAGCTCCTTGATGAAATATAGAAACTGGATGTCTTTTTGCATTTCAAAAGCTTTCTGTGGACAGCGAGCTTGTATGCCAATGGAGCCATGACAGAGTTGAGTTAAAAGAGTTATGAGAGGGTAAGATATTAAGAATTTTTACAGTATTATCACTGAATACTTCAACAGCGTAATAAAAATTATATTATTGCTGGCAAAAAAATGGTGAGTTTTCTATTGTCTGTTCACTGACAATGACACATCTAAATTTTACTGCAGGAAAAAAAAAAATGTGGCATTAATGGACTGATCGTTTATGCTGGTGAGCTCGTCATCGTGGTAGTGGGCAGCCACTGTGTGAGAAGACTCAGAGGTTCTGGATCTGTGTGCATCAGTGACAGACAGCCGGATTGAACTGGACCAGGCTGAGTCTGAGAGGGAGACAGGTGGCTGAAGGCTCCCCGTCTGATTTGAGGGCTCCATGAATAATAGATGGGTGTCCAGATGAGCCAAGAGCCAGAGTAGACACAGCTGCTCTCCTTACACCTTCCAAAAGAGCCCTGCACTACACTGCACTGCTGAGCGAGACCTGGGAGCTGTCCTCCCTCTCTATCCCCACCTGAAAATCTCGGCATGCATGCTGGGTGTCAAGAAAGGAGGACGAATCCTACACCCTACATTCTGAGGGTGTGTGTTTAGTGGGGGGGGGGGGGGGGGGGGGGAATTGGAACAGATACAGCATTCTTATATAAAAGCTTACAAATAAGAAAAATAAGAGTTCCAAGTGTTTTATGGAATTGTAGTTCTCTGATTGGTGTTTATGCAGGTAATTGGGAGTAAATGAGACTTGTTAGCATAGCATAAGGTTCGCATCAGATCAGCCGGAGCGTGCGAGTGAGGCCTTGGACATGTGACAGACATGGAACGCTTTGCGTGACTGTACGAATGCAAAATATGTCCAGTGCACAGGCTCTCTCCCTGAGTTCCCCCGAGGAGAGAGCTTACAATTAGCGACGTGCTAATGGGCTGTTGTCCTAATCGCACCCCCCTCCTGTCCAGTCAGGCGGTCCCCTGGTCCCTCAGCTGATGCCACCACCACCCGTCAATCAGATGAGCCAGGATGATCCGAGTGACTCTAATAGCAGCGAGCCCACTGTGTTGGAGTGTAGCGCAGCACAGTCAAGGCCACCATCTTAAATAGGCAGTGATGGATGAACAGAGGCTGTTGTGTCCAAGTGTGTGTGAGTGCACATGGGAGAGATACTAATGAAGATGGCTTTCATGAAGTAGGAAGACTGATATGATCTTGTTGGCGCACCTTCTGATATTGTGTGCCTTTGAACGGAATGTTCTTTATTTTTTCTTACCTGATTTCTAACCGTTCAACCACCTGGGAATTACTTAAAAGGAGACCCAAACATTCAATCAAAAAAAGTTTGAAGACGTTTGAAGTCTGAAGTAGTTCACTCTTACCTGAATGTAATAAGCTCACAAAAAGTAATTTAGGCGAGCAATAACGCAGGCGCCAAGAGCTTTCATAGGGGCCTCTCCGGAACTCTCTCTCTGTCTCTCTCTCTCTCTCTCTCTCTAACTGCTGTTTACCATCAGGAGTCTATATTTATTCTCCTCCCCCAAGCTTTCTTTAGCTCAATTCCAGTGGAACGTGTTGCAGGTTGGGCTAATTATACCTCCTGCTAAGAGGGTCTCCTTGCAGTACTAATTAGTTGTCTAAACGTTATCTGAAAGTGATCAGCCTTGTAGACTTGGCCGATTTACTGGGTGGAAGCACCTTGCAGGCCAGTGGGTATTCTGGCCTACATTTTGAGCGTGTAAATATTTATTGCCAAATTATAGCAGCACCTTGGGATTACGTCTTCCTGTCTCCAGCGTGCACACACACTGGGATGAGAGCGAAAGCGTCAGTAAGGGTGCAAATATATCATCAGTAGAAATGCAAAATGAGGTTTCTTCTTACAAGAACAGATCATATTTTATAGATATTATAATAGCATCTTTGTGAGTTGAAATGTACACACATTGTGTTCTTTCATCACTTTCTTCTTTGTCTACTGTACATCCTCCATATGAAGGCCTCTCCACACTGCAGCGTTCCATACGGTGGCGCTCTGGTCCTCTTGAGGGGCTCTTTGTTTGCCACCTGAGCCACCTGAGTGCTTGAGGGTGACGGACAGATGGAGATATGGAGCCGGGGGGCGCACCGCTTCTGCCGCCTCCTCCGCCGTGAGTGTTTGGCCTTTACCGGAGGCCTGTGCCAGCGAAGAGCACCATGGTGTCAATCAGCCAGCTGACATGGCCAGGGATCGGTCTTGGCTCAGGTTGGAGACAGAGACGGAGAAAGGAAGGAGCAGCAGAGTCTGTTCTGGTGACAGTTTCTGTCTGGACTGCAGGGCTTGGCTGTGCCATCTGAGAAATTCCCCCACTCCCCAGGCAGGGGAGGCTTAAAGGGGTAGTGTGTTGCGGGGGTGGGGTGTGTGTGTGAGTGTGTGTGTGTGTGTGTGTGTGTGTGTGTGTGTGTGTGGTGGGGGGGTGGAGGGTGGGGGGATAGCCTTCCTATTGAACAGCGACCTCTTTTGGCTGACACACTTTTCTTTCCCACAAACTTACGGTAATGAATCCAATCAGTGCCTCAGAATGACACTGGGAGATTTAATGGCTCTTAACGGCACCTCATGTAATAGGGTGTGAGAACCTCCTGATGATGAGCATGGAGCAAACATCTGAATAATTCACTAGCACAAGTCATTGCTACAGCGGCATCAGCTCATGGTATACTCACTTATAGACTCGACGAACTGCTCAAAGAAGCGGAAAGGGAACAAGGGCTCGGGCAGTTCACGGAAAAACATCTTGAGTGCCCCGGTGATGACATGGATATCTTCCCACTGGCTGTCACCCAAGTTCAGCTCCTCTTCTGGGAAACAGGAGAGAAATTGGGAAATGTGACAAATTGTACAGAGAATACGAGAAAGATGATTGTTGTGCTAATGTTAGAATATCATGAACATAGGTCAACAAAATAACCAGAGACGAGCTGTGGTGGTTATTTGTTGTTGTGGCTATTATCTTCTTTGGACCATGCTTTGTGCGTGAATATTTGTATGAACAGATACTTCTTGTCTGACTTAACAATAATTTAATATAATTTACTTTAATAATAATTTAATTCAGGCCTACAGTATATCCACCATTTCAAAATAATTGACTTTGTTTCACTTCCTTTAATGCACCACTTCAAGGTATCCTCTCCCTAGACAAAACCGTTGGGCTAAGTGGTTTTCTGGGTTTGCCTCGCCGAGACCAGACCTCTCCCTAACCTGCTTTAGCCACTTCTACACAGCCCTGCTCCTGAAGACAAAAGACCACGAATCCATTCAATTAGCCTCTCCACTCCAGAGTGTACACTTGGCACTTCATAGCTAATTGCTAATCAGGCCATCTCTGTTGCCTCATTAAAGACATCAAATTCAGATTCTCCTCAAGAGCCCTCCAGGGATAGGCAGGCGGGAGTGCTGGAATGTGTATTGACCTTAGCCAGGGCTGGGCGATCAGCACACTCTCACTGGGAAACCTTTACATAACCCATGCTAATGAAAAGGATCCTTTACATGTGGATGTTGAGATCATATTGGTAGTATATTGTGGGTTTAGGGAGGACCTTATATATGTAATGATGAGAGTGTCTTGCTGTGGGAGTATTCTGCCCATAGGGAAATCAATGGTTGTGTAATGTTCAGGGAAGGTGTAGAACAAAGGCTAGCTGACTGCCATTGAAACAGTTTTGTCAGAGTCTATGAATGTTAAAAAAAAGGTTTGAGAAAGGGGTGACAGATCATTGTGCCATCACGAATCTCAAAAGGCATGCCATATAGGCAACACATTTGGCTAACAAACAAGATTTTCCTCCACATTTTGTTGTTAGGTATTCTATAAAGTCTGAGGGGAAATAATTCTCCATCTCAAATTAAAGGGGTCTTTTGAGAGCAACACAATTATTTTGGTCTTTGGAGTTTGCGTCAAGTGAATTGGGCCTTCACAAGTGTTTACAAAATACGCAGGGATAAATTTGTAGATCATTATGGAGAGCACATCAAAATGGAACTAATCAGTAAAATAATTTAGAAAATCACAGACAAACAAATATGAAAGACAAGGACTTAGATAGATGTCCTGTCCTGAGTACAGTAATTTCCTGTGTATTAAGTGCATTATAAATAAACCGCAGGACAGTGTTTTATGCTAATTAAAAAAATATATATATACTACCACCACAGTACCCAAGTAACCACAGTGCCCAATAGGCCAATAAATCAGAATCAGATTGTGTTTTAATAATAAAGACGAATGAAGAAAAGAATTGCATTCCCATATAGCCCCATGTATTAATCTCATAACTGAAGAAAACCTTGGTTTATAGTAATTAACTAGACTGCATTTCCAGCGGGAACTGCGAAAGTGTGCTTGCCCTGGTCCGGTCACCAACGTGAGCAGACAGTGACATACGCTATGCTGAACCTGGCTTGATCCAGGCATTGTAACAGTGCCTTTCAGTGTTGGAGCAGTGTCAATATCTCAAAAGCTCTAGGAGAGGGCTATTCAACTATTGGCTTGCGGGTTGAATGCGGTTCGTTGGATTTTACCTTTGGCCTGCCTTCGAATTTAGCTTCTATGACTGAGATCAAATCAATAAAATAAAATGACAGCAGTGATTGGCAGCAAAAATAAATAATGTAACGCGTCTTGCGCCTCTCAAACTGGGCTATCAGGTAACCTACAGAGGAATTGAAATTATGAAATATGACCAAGGCATTAAAAAGCTGCTTGTTTGTCAGGATACTTTTTCATTGATTTATTTTTAAAAAAATATGAGCTATGAGTGTGAATGTTATATATTCCATCCCACAAATTATGTTTTACTGGTTTGTTTGATAAATAATCTATATGGATTTGCTCTATAAAGACCTTATGTCTGTTTCGGATTGTTTTGTGAGCCTGGGGTTATTTTGAGAGCCTATTGATGTAGCCTATCTCAGATGTACAGTATCTCAGAATAAAGGAATACTTCATATTACTCTAAACCACCATCTGTAAATCAACTGTATACTACTGTCTACATTGCACTATATTTCTTGACCTGTCTCTGTATATTCATCACCTTTCTATACTTTGCCTCACATTGCAACACAGCTCAGATCTTTGGTTGCTATGAAGGCCAATCGTTCTAAATGGATGGTTGCTATGGCCAAAGGCCAGTTCTATCTCGTCTTGCCGTTGTCAAGCGGGCATATCGTAGAATTCTGATTAACCTTATCTTATTTGAAACATCTCTATTTTACTTAGCCCACTTCCATACTGAAGTCCCATTAAGAAGTGGCCACTTCATTCGCGCTTACCGTGATTTACACAGCAGCATTATTAAATTAATCTGTCACCATGCCTATGCCTACGTTTGCAAAGAAAACATTTTAATTTGATTCACATGAAACGTTACATTTAAAGGAGAATTCCGGTGTGATATTGACCTAAAGTGTATTGAAACATGATACCGAGTGTGAACGTATGTCTCATAGTCCATCTCGGCTTGTCCCCTGCACTCCAAAATCTGGCGCTAGTTAGCCGATGCTACCAACAGCTTTTTCAATAGTGGTGCTTCGGCATCGGGCTAGCCATGCAAATAAATCACTGTTTTACACCCATTTACGAGGCTCAATGTATCTCCACACTTCATTGGTAGACTTCCGAGGGCCCTGACATTTAAAACGAGACATTGAAAACTTTGAAAAAGCACTGGTGGTTTACTTACAAGACGATTTATACAGACAGTATCTTCACGAAGTTTAGTGTTTGCAGCCATCTTGAATTTAGTCACGATAAGTCGAGCAACGAGTAAGAATGAACTGGTATGATAAGGGATCAGATTCCAAAAATAATTCAGTGGAAATGCATGGATTCCAGTTTCTTCCAGTAGCAGCAACTGGAATCCATGCATTTCCACTGAATTATTTTTTGAATCTGATCCCTTATCATAGCTGTTCATTCTTATTCGTTGCTCGACTTATCGTGACTAAATTTAAGATGGCTGCAAACGCTAAACTTCGTGAAGATTCTGTCTGTATAAATCGTCTTGTAAGTAAACTACCAGTGCTTTTTCAAAGTTCTCAATGTCTCGTTTTAAATGTCAGGGCCCTCGGAAGTCTACCAATGAAGTGTGGAGATACATTGAGCCTCGTAAATGGGTGTAAAACAGTGATTTATTTGCATGGCTAGCCCGATGCCGAAGCACCACTATTGAAAAAGCTGTTGGTAGCATCGGCTAACTAGCGCCAGATTTTGGAGTGCAGGGGAGAAGCCGAGATGGGCTATGAGACATACGTTCACACTCGGTATCATGTTTCAATACACTTTAGGTCAATATCACACCGGAATTCTCCTTTAATGTACATGTTGACAATGAGTAGGCTAGTTTTGGTTGTTGGTGGTGTTATTGCATCCCTTAATTATGCCTACAATGCAAGTTCCCTCGTGATTGGAAGCTCCTGTACACAATAGTAGACGCATTTCAAAACATCGCGTTAGGAGTTACGCCCCTGATCCACTAGCACGCGATGCGAATTCCCCAAATCGCGACGCTACCCTCCATGAAGACGCTTTGATGGGCGTTCCCTTTTGTAGATGTGTGGAAACGGGAGGGCAAGAGCAGGTAGCCTAGTAAAACAACCAAACAAAATGTTTTCCTCCACTATTTTGAAATTACCGAGGGAAAGTCACATCTATAAATTAGTTTGCAAGTTGTGCGGTCATTTCAATCATGAAGTTGTCCCTGTAGGATTCTAGCCACACATCATACAAACACGGGAATGTAGACACTGCTATGATTATTTTTTCTCATCTGACATGTTTCTGTACGTTGGCGGTAACCACACTACCGGAAAATTAGGTTTTGTTTAGGCTACGTGATGATGGACCTCCCCTGCGTTTTGCTCTACTATTGGATACTCGCCTCGCGATGGACGGATTCATTTGCATAAAGTTGGGGATTGCGGAACTTTTTGACGCGCCGCAGCCACAGCACTCGTCGCACCGCATACCCAGAATCCTAAGCGGGTGCGGAATTCGCTTCTCATAGAAATTAATAGGGATACTGCGTCGCGGTGTTCGCACCGCGTGCTAGTGGATCAGAGGCGTTAGGAGTCCTCGCCACTTCTTTTAAGCTGTCTCAGACTTAGGTGCTACTTTTAGGGCTAAAGTGCTAAATAGCAGTCCTAAAGTTACAAGTGACGAAGTTACGAGTGCAAGCATCTCATATCAAATGACCATGGCATTACGCTAAACAACATACATCCCAATTAGCAACATACATCTCCTCCCTATAGCTAGCCACACAAGAAATTAATGATACTAAATCTCTGCTTAGCATGCTTCTCCGCTTAGCATTCTAATAACAGAAGGGGCACATTTATGTTGACCACTACAACATGACTCATTATGTCTTTAACTCTATAAAACACTTACTTTCATAAAGGAAGCACACCATCCAGCACATACACATGGAAACCGATATTTTAGGTACTTGGCCACGAACTCAAAACGTGTCTCTCTGAAGCTCTGTTCTAGAATCTTTGCTCTGAACGCTGCGTTGCTAGGCAACATCAAATAAACAAAATGAGCGTCTTTTCAAGGTATTAAAAGTGTACGTGTGATTACGAATGGATGTGTGTGGTTTGCAATTAGAATAAACAAGAAATAACATTTCCAATAATTTCCCATGATAAATTACATAATATTTGCACCTTCCTTACTTGTGAAGCTCACACCATATTTCAAGTACACTAGTGAAATGTAATACAACTTTGCCACCTAGCGTTCAGATGTAGGCTATTTAACATTAACGTGACATTGCTTGCTTATTCTTTCGTCAACTCCATGCTTTTAGGAAAACAATCTTTTTATCATAGTTCCCTCTTCAATGAGCGATTACCATCTCGTTTTTGTAACAGAGATAGCTGTTTATTGTCCCTAGGTTTACAGAAACATCTATTCATATTAATACGTAGCCTATGGAGAGCTGCCGACCACTGTTCATTACGGCCCAGAATGCCTTGCATGTCTTTACAACAAAACAACACAGTAAAACCTAAATGCCCGTAAACATATGGATTTGCATACTTGTAACATTTTTAATAATAATCTCCCATCATAATATTTAATAATAATGAAAGATTAAATTTGAATACAGTCAATGTGAAAATAACTGTCCTACGTCAGCAATAAATAGCTAATGTTCTCCTTACCATTTCAGTTCATAAGTCCATACTATCCCATGGCAGAGCAAGGATTTCATGATTGGGCAAGGTTGCCCGGAGACATTGTGACTGCCCAGAGACATTGTGCATACTTGGAAGGCATTGTGATAGATGTACCAGTACAACTACAAATGTGGAAGGTGATAGGTACCAAATATGGGTGGGTGGTTTGCCAAATGCTGGAAACTTTAGGAATGTTTTCTTTTTTTTTTTTAGCTTATGCACCCTCACATTGGAGTCCCGAGTTCAAATACAAAATTTGGTATCGAATTTCGCCGCCGATTTTGTTTGGCTGTGACGGGCAAACGCTTTCGAAAATCAAAAATCCTTCTGGTAACTTTTGTGAGGCTTGGTCCAAGGATAATGTACGTCAAGTTTCGTGGCGTTCGGACCAAATTTGGGACCTGTGAAAATGTAGTTTCGCTTTCTGTTCAATCCAATATGGCGGACGAACGACACGCCCACCTGACGTCATCTTCGCGAGCAACTTACACCGGTACTGACCGGACGTTTTAAAGTTGGAACGGTGTCTCTGTCTCAAAGGGCCTAGGCGCTAGAGCTGACAAAAAATTAGGGAGACGGGAAAAATAAAACTTAAGAAGAACAATAAGTGTGCTTTGCAAGCACACTTAATTACGATATTTTTTCCTCCATGATGAGGCCAGATGAATTGGACTAACTACATTTATACCTTACCTGTAGCAAACTAAATACCACACCTGCTTATCCATGACCCTAGCCAGTTTATGCTAACATGATGTCTTTATTCATAACAAAGACCACAACTGCTCATCGCTGTAGCCTCACCAGCCCATGGAAATGAACGCATTGTCACTTCATTATGTGGATATCATCACCCTAATATGTCATCCTCTAAATTGTTGAGCTGTGCATGATTAGGAGCTATACTCATCTGAGCGGACGACGGCTAACCTGCAGCCATTTTTCATTTCGCCACAGATATGTTGTCTCTGTGATGTGTCTGTCTACACGGTCGGGGCACCTGAAGGCTACTGGGTTCAAAACACACACACTGCCTAATCAATTTTTTTGAAGTTTCCTGATCTAATGCAGAATAATTAGCAGCTCTGGGAATCTGTGGGTCACCTAAGGGTGATGCGTTCCTCTCACGGCTCATCATGTCATAATAATGTCTCCAACAACAAGTGCTGTGGCCGAGCTCCGTCAGCCCCTCTTCCAGGCAGCAGTAAGTAGGTGATTCATGACGTTCTCAAACACAACAGGCAAGTGGATGAGAGCAAATGGACCATATTATTTTGTTCACCGACCAGAATAATTGTTAGTCAAACTGAGAAGTTCCGAAAGGTCCAGTAGGAGAATACTACTGTTTCTGTACTGCTCCTATAGTCATGGGAAATGCGAAATGTAAACGTTACCTTGGTCAACCATGAATCTTAACTTCTGGATTGTGGCCAAGTTACCACTCACTCTGTATATGCCATCACTTTGCAGACCTGTGGAGATATATATAAAAAGTATAACCATAGAAAATCCTGATGTAGATTTTACTTTCCCCATTATAATGCCATGTCAATCCATCCATTGAAATGCATGCACTCTAAACATGACAGAACTATTGTACAGAAAATTAAGTTGCTGTTATAGATGACACTTACATATTGACATTTAGATTGTAAACTTAAACACAGTCAGATTGCTAAGCCTTATACGTCTCAAAGGTCTGCTATGCCCTTCCATACTATGACTGTAAGCATGCTTGCAACTAAGTTGAGTCAGTCACTACTTTCTATATAAATTGTACAGTGTTGCACACTGCACTGATTACGCAATGATAATGCATTGCCATTTCAGATATCAGAGTAGTGTGTCAGAAGTCTGTTTATTTGAAGCCTTGTTTCCTAGCTGATCTAGTAAAGACTTTTGATATTTACCCCGTCTTTCTACTTCCTGTATGCATAGCCTGATGAACTTCGGCACTGTGGTTCCCTCACGACTGCACAGGGTCAGTATGTGGCAACCAAATACTCGATCTGAGGAAGAGAAGAACAGACACATTTCTACATTTGCATTTATATTTATGTCACACGTATCAATGTCAGTTGATTCAATGGCAGTTCTTCAACTGTCAGTCAGAACACCACCACCATGAAGAGCGGGGAAAAAGGACAAGATGTGGCTTCTTGGTGTGAGCCTATACAAGAAAAAGTAGGTCAGGAAGTTGCAAGCACAAGGTCTGTCACATACTGTAGGTCACTATGTGAGAGGCTCACTGGACAGTGTCATAGACCGGTCATGAGCCTATGTTCACATCACCATTTGGTGAGTAATTTCTCTTATTGATCAATATTCAGAATCCTCCCCTAGGCACACAGCTTTCCCAGCTGTCACAACAGCCCCCATTTTCACATATGACACCACAGTAAACGCTGCATAATTGAAATGTATTTCGCCACATATTATGCATCATTACATTTGCTATATGCACCATCCAATTGTTCTTAATGGGTTCACTTTCCCAGTCTGTTGGTGTTAAGCCCAACCTTGAACAGAGTGTGGATGTTTTCAGAGTAGCCGGCTTTATTTAAGGGCCAACAGCAAACCTCAGGCCGAGTTTTGTCGATACAAAAGGTACCAAGTCAATGGGATTCATCATCAATCGGTTTTCATTTAATGTGGGGCCAATGGAGCGCTCCCTAAAGCCTGGACTACTTCAAAGAAGGCCAGCTCTCGCTGCCATACCAGCGGTTGGGGGGGATCTGGGGGTAGGGGATGCACCAAATACACAGATGACTCTAAGGAGGCCACCTTTGCATGCTAAATCAACTTCAGAGAGCTGAAGGAACTTACAGAGGGGAAATAGGCAGGGGAAATGTGGGAGGCGTTGGGGTTGGGGTGGATGGGTGGGGGGTGGCAGAAGAGACAGGCGCTCGAGGAGAAATCCTTCCTCGAGTGAGGGGAGTGCCACCGCCAGAGCAGAAACCTGATTTTCGGGGGGGCGCGACGCCACGCTCTGTGAAGTGGCTCGGCTTTGCCTGACGGCCGTGCCAGAGTCGGCAGTCTGGGGGCCACCTGCACCATGACTTAATCCCGGAGTGTTTTTATTTATGCCATCAATAACCTCCTCTCCCTTTGATCTGCCGGTTTTTGTCCTGTGGACACAACATTAAAGGAGGGACGTCTGGGAATGCGAACGGGGGGAATTTGAAAATACCGTTACCTTCTTCTAAGGCTTCCACAATGTGCTTAAAAATACCCTTTTAATGGTGTACATGCCCTCAACCGGTAAATGTACTCTTTGCTTTGAGCTTCAGCATCCCTCTGTCCTGTAATGGCATAATTTGTCAAGAGAGAAATTATTATATACATCATAATGTGTTTTTCTCTCTTTCAAAAATGCATACACATAAAAAAAACACTTGTATAGACTTGCGGTGTATCCAAATCATACTGAATTTACCTTAACAAGTAACGATTCCTTAACTAACCCCAAGTCTGAAATGACCATTTCAAAGCCAGAGGCTGTCAGGATCTTTCAGAGAGAAAGGAATAAAACACAGCTTCCCTCCAAACAAAAGCCATGTGTGTTATTGTGCAAGTGATTGTTGCCGTGCAAACAAGTGTCCGAGTCCAGATGGCCGCGGCTTCAGCAAACGCTCACCTTTAATGAGGCCCTTCTCCTGCAGCGTCTTCATGGAGGGCCGCCGTGAGATGAACTTCTTCAGTCTGTTCTTCACGCCGTTCTTGTCAGCACTGTCTGAGGCACTGTGCTTCAGCTTTGCGGACGAGAACACTGGTGAGAAACAGAGACAGACAGACAGACAGACAGACAGGCAGACAGACAGACAGGCGGGAGGAGAATAGAATGTGAAAATGAGGATCAAAAATGTTATGAAAGTTGGCAGCACCCTGAGTGAGACAGCATGTGTACATAACTGCCAGAGAATTATTTGGCAGCTCACAACTAAGGCAAAAATATTTATCAATCAGCAAAAAATAGTTGTTATCAAGTGCCTCCCCCTGATCATTTAAACCTGATGACAATTTGACAATATTTGTAAACTAAGACTCAAGACTATTAGACATTCATCAGTATTCGACTCCATAACCAACCATGTTAAGAGGTCAAGAGGTAGAAGTTCGTAAGATAGGCACAAAACTTCAACCTGACACAAGCAAGAAAAGCATTGGTGTTTTAAACAGTTAGCGTTATTACTGATGCGTCTCATATATTTGTGTTGGTGCATTTAATTTCCCCATTATTCATTAGAACCTCTTCCTGTGATTTGCTCTCCTACCAGCCAACCTCTCCCGTATCAGTTCAAAACGCGAGCACAACGACCTCCGCATGGGAGAAGGCCACTGCCTGGGAATATCTAAATGCATGTACGGGCTGTGGGAAAACCTGTGCCCTGCAGCCACTGGAGAAGATTGTCTTCTCCATGTACACAAATTAGCGAGATTATCGCCAGTAGCATCACAAAAGACCAACGGTTCAAAATAACAAAGAGAGACTGGAGATAGGCTCTTATCTTGTCCCTGATCTCTAATTAGGATTTTAATATGATCACCCAACATTGCCATCAATATATGATTTTTTTTTTTTACTGTGTATAAATTGATGAGATTGACTTGAACCATTGACTGGGATTTGCATAATTGCTCTGTGACATATGCTGACATAATGTTAATTAGCATGTTCATGTCACTTTTTACCAGTGCTTCTCCACAAATCAACATTTTTCCCACACAACACAAGAATATTAAACACAACACACACTTACTGTACATGAAATAAGAGAATGACTCTGTTTTCCCAAACAGTGAGCGAATGATGTCATCAAAGTGAAATGGTAGTATCACGGTGAAATTTAATATTTTTTTAAAAAGTGATATTAAAAATGTCTCATTTAATCCGGCCAAGTACAAAAATGTCTGTTGGAGGGTGGGGTGGGAGTGGTGCAGATGGCAGGCCATAATGATACATGATGTTACATTGAAAACGCTTGTTTCTGTAACAAAATTGATTTTGTCAGAAGCAGTCTGTGAACATTTGCTTTTTGCACTGCTAGAGTATTCCAGTAACAAGATGGGGGTCACGGCTTCAGCTTCAAGGCAAGGCAGATATTAATAAAACGCCTTGCACTGGTGCACTCCAAGTCTCTCTGGATAACAGCCCTCTGCTGAGTGTGGACCTGTGGCTTGGGTGTTTAGTAGTACTCACTGAGGGATCGCCGGTGCTCAGGTTTGGGTTCTTTGACTGCGGGGGCCTCTGAAGTTCGCCTGGAGAGATACTCGGTGCTGTTGGACCTTTGCATGCCCGGCCTGCCCATTGGCCTTCCCGCACCGCTGCACTTCAGAATGGATGACACCAGAGAAGCACTGGTTAGAACTTTAGAACACGACAGAACTCTTAGATTTTAGAACATAGGAGACACTACGGCAAAAGACTCGAATCTCATTAAAAATATGTCCTGTGTCCTTTGACAAGGAATGATGTAATTTAAGGAAACCAATGTTTGCTAATTAATCATTTGTGTCATGTTGCGTTATTTGCAAACTCACATAGTCACACAGTGTATGTGTTACTTAAATAATTGTTATCAAGGTTGGAGTTCAATTTGAAAACGGAAAAAGACCTACTGATCTGTCGGCTGTCTGTTTGATAGCATCACGCCATTTGCTTATTGTAGGGAAGTCATCAGATTGAAGGAGGTACTCATCACCAGCATAGGTAGTTATCTACAAATGAGGAAAAAATTAAACAATTACAGTTTAAACTGTAAACAACAAATGTATCGTAACACCCCCAATGATCACCACTTTTGTTCAGAAATTCTAAAACAACGATGTTTTTTAACACTTCAAAATAACATTTGCTAAATTAACCTTACATTTTTCAGTAGCCATTGGTGTGTAGATTTGAACAAAATCTGGTATGGTTCTTAACGGGTGCATTTACTGCCTGAAATATCCGATTTTGTTTACCACGCTTGGAGTTATAGTGCTGGCCTTATGGGTCGCCTATTTACGCCGTTTTAACGGCACATGAACGGTTAGACTGAGAATTCTCGTCATGAAATAAAAATTCCACTGGAGCTCCAAGCGGTTGTGTACACGCAACCTTACAACACTGTTTACAGCTCTTTGAGTCACGGTAAAATGTCATTTTTGGTACATAGCTAATTTAGATACACCTATGGTGTGGGTGGTTGCGTTTCTTTAGGAGTCCGCTGTCTTGGTTTGTATAGAAATGGATATTAAGTGACACATACACGCAAGACGGTGGAAATACGGGACCGACGGTAATAGGGGGAGTTCCGATAGGCCTACATCCTAAAATTAATTTCTATCTGCAATACAGAAACAGATGTGTATTTTAAAAAATAAAGAATCTCTACAGCATATTATGTTAATTCACCAACATTCATAAAGTGTTGCATATTTATATAAAATTATGAACACATCAGTTAAATATCACGTTTCTTTTGTTTGGGGCAGTGAATATGCTGCATGTCAAAAGCCTTGCGTTTGCTGTCACTGTCAGAAGGAACATTATACCAAATGACATGTATCATTCAAATCTAATTAGTTAAACTTTACAACCATTTGTAGGTCACCGACATGACATAGGAAAGCTGTCAAATGTGATATATTGGGCTTCACTGTGAAGAGATTTAGGCTCGACTGGGATAACTGTATTCTGAGTGAAAGGATGTACTGTAGTCTTCTGCATTCAGTACAACTGTGGGTTTCAACAGGGCTGTGTTGCATTCAGTCTGAGCTTTTAAAAGATGTTAGAGGACTGAATCAAAGTTCTCTTGGTGGAGAATACAATTAGTGAGATACTTGTCAACTAAATATTGAGCCTGTTGTGCATTTCTCCGACAGCACAGTAACATCACTTGGCACCGTCAAATGGAATAAGCGCTCCACATGTAAAACTATGGTAAACAGTGGCATTAAGGTCACCATTGTCGTGTACGCTTGAAACTGAAATGATACAAAGCTACATTCACGACATTCATGATTAAACAATGTAACAGAGACACATGCAGTACAATTTCACGTGGTAGGTTTTCACCAAAAAAATTGGTATGAAACCTGAGTTGATACTGCAAAAAATACAGTTGAGTAGGCCTACAACACAAAATGTGACCACACCACACAGACTCCCAAAGTTTTTGCGCGCTACTGAGAACTTTGCTGACTTTGTGATAGGGCGTCAAGAGAGTTTCGAAAACGCTTTTGGGGGGTTGCCTTAGAAAAAAATAATGAAAAGAAAGGATGAAAAGGTCTGGGGCCAGGCACGTCAGCCTGTGTTTGTGACTCCACTGTTTTTGGGTAACGGATATGTGAACAAGCATGTTTGTTTTGGAGCGCAAGCTTTCCTGGAGGCTGAACACGACAATCAGAGGGGGGGCTGTAGAACTGGGAAAGATCAGGTTTCGGGTAAAGTGCCTGTGCAAAAGGCATTGCCCTTAAACTCCTCTTCAGCTGATCTGATCACTATCAGTCTTCCTTTGTGCCCGTAACACGCAGTTTAGATTCGAGCCATTTCACTCTAATTCATATTCATATATTCGTCAGCTTGTGTGGGTTTTACGATGCACACATTTATCACGTTATGCATGATTGGTCAACATGGAGAAGAAGAAGCAGCAGGGAGAAATACATGACATCTTCCTGTATTATCTGTTCATTAATGTGTGTGTGTGTGTGTGTGTGTGTGTGTGTGTGTGTGTGTGTGTGTGTGAGCGGCGTAGTGTTTGTGTGTGTGTGTGTGTGTGTGTGTGTGTCTATATGTGTGAGGTACTCAAAGACCCATGTGTACAGGCTATCCTCAGCTGATGAGCTGAGACCTTACAGTACATTGCATTGTCAGGATTAGGCCCAAATCCACTGGCCTTTTTGCACGATAACGACACTTTCTTCGCGGCTTAATCAGAAAGTGAAAAAAAAAAATCTCTCTGCCACCCCGGCACATCAAACATCTCTCTAAGAGTCTGAGTCATAGATCCACTGAAGATTACCAATGACTTTAAAAGGACAACAGCAACAGTCCTCTCAAAGCCTATTCACTTGGTTAATGAAAAACAGGATGAGAAGCTCCTAAGTACACTGCGCTCCCTATCCCGCCTCATCTTCTGACTACTCGCCGACGGTAATCTCGCTAAGCAGAGGTATGATAACGTGCTTGAATGTAACTGTGCATTCGGATGCAATCTCCATAATCCGGTTGGATATTAATGTCCATGTTTGGTATTTAAAGGGCTGGACAAGTACGGCAGTGACTGTAACTCGTGGTGTCATTTGCTTCATTTACTGTGTAAAGGCAGTGCCCCCCCCCACACACACACACACACACCCAAGGCTTTTGGGGAGTGGGGGCAATGGGGGGAGTGGGGGCAATGGGGGGAGTGGGGGAGGGTTGTCATTCCGTCTCTAGATTCTACAGAAATTCCACAGGATGGGTATGAATAATAAGCGCATAACTGTTCCATGCCAGTTTGTTTATTATGTTTCTTGTAACGTTGCTGTGACAAAGACAGAGATCTCCACCTTTCCCTCCCTCCCCAGTCCCAGTCCAAATCCTTTCCAGTTAATATCTGATGCCCTTCAGACTCCATATGAGAGCATGTTGTGCACAGTGTCCGCCTGAAGAACAAACATCTTTGAATTAGATACAATCACTCATAAAAAAATGGCCAAATCTCAGACACATTTTGTTTTGACAGTGTTGTTTATGTTGATCTCTTCATTGGTATTATACTGTATATATTAAGAGTTCATGAACATCAGCTCAATAAATTGCTCAACATCTCTGTCTGAGGAGTCAAGCATTCAACCAGATGATCCGTCAACCAAGTATGTTTTCCTGAACAGCACACTGCCCAATGCTTCAAACTGACACGTTTGTGATCATGAAACGCTTGGCTTTCATCTCATTCATATACATATTGTCCTGTCTAATGTATATCTAAGCCTAATGGGCAGTGTAATTTATCCAAGTCATTATGCTGGTACTCAAAGGAAAGACTCAAAGGTTGAATTGAATCAACTAGATGAGGTGATAAACAGTCTGAAAGCCCTGGCTCTTGAATGGCCTGAAAACTATGCTACGCGAATGAGGTTTAGCCTATTAATTCCCTTAATTGTTAGGGAGAATGTAAATGTGAATGACTGTAACTATGGCAAAGTTTTGTTTTGAATCAAGTAATGAAAAAGAATATGAAATAGATTTCTTTTCTCGATGCTCTGCTTATTAAGAGCGATTCTGAATGTCTCGGCTTTATTTTGACAATTCATTAATATTTAAATATGCACAGTGCTACAAAGGAGAGAATGCCATTTGTGCTTTAAAATTTGCATTTTGCTGTTAAATTAAACATTAATTACAGAGCAACATAAAGAAACAATTCAACTTTGAAGCAATCTAGATTGCCGGGTTAATTATTTCTAATTTGCAACAAATCTGCAGATCTGTCTATGAGTGCAGAGTATTGGATTGTGGGGACAAAACAAAGGCAGAGTGGAACCAGTCGACATAGAGTGTTACCAGGGTGCGTGTGAGGGGTTCAAATACATTGCAAGTTATTATTTCAAGGCAGAGTTTGAAGTTTCCATTTACTCAGAAATGTGCTCAGATTACTTATGAGAAGTTATGAGTCAAACTTAAGGTGCATTTCAGAGAGCATTTCATACCAAAGCAAGCAAATGGACACACGGCTGTTCAGAATATATGGGAACGCTGCTTTATGTATATTAAAACTGCAACACACAGACAGTCTATGATTTAATACACTGCATGTCTGAGAGTCTGGTGTTGAGAGTCTTGTGGTTTAGCCATGGCGGCAGGTCAGCTGTAAGTTGTTATGTATCAATTCATTATTTTGAATCTCAGTCCTTCCCTTCACTTCATTAACGGAACAAAAACATTTATTCCCCTCATTCTTGCAGTATGATATATTAATATCAATTAACAAAACAAAATGCTGACAGCAATCCTACAAAATGGCTGTTTCACCTTTGAATGCAAACAGAGAGATGATTAAGAGATCTTAGTCTTAATGGGAATCTTGGGGGTCTGGTTTGTGTTGTGTGTTTATTTCTATCTCCACGGCTACAAGTCTTTTTGTAAACAGCCCTCTCCGCTTTACTGACTGACTCTGCGTGTGTGATCACGATACTGAGTGACAGGAGTTTTCCTCCTCGACTCCATCGGCGAACTAGACATTGCACTAATTAATTGATGCGGAATAACACAAATAACAAGACTCTATTGAAGACAAGAGGCTTAGCCATCCTCACACACCAACTCCCCACCCTCCACCCTCCATGTCAGCGGGAATCAAACAGTTTTTGTCCCTTTGCCTCTCATCACTAGTCACCCATGCTTTATGCCCATAAGGTGCAGTTATAGCTGAGGCCGAGGCCTGACACCGTGTCGCTGAAGAACTTCACATGCACCGCCCCCGTCCCCCCTACGCGCGCGCGCGCGCGTGTGTGTGTGTGTGTGTGCACGCACATCAGGCCTAAAGAGGTACCACATGAACAGCAACAATATGCAACTCATCACACCAGAGGCGGCTCTAATGGCTTTAATGAATATCATCTGAGATGATCCTGTAAGTGTCTCTCTCACAGTGCCTCAATGAGAAGATGAGCAACACAATCTATCAGTTTAATACCCAAGCCCTTGGCAAGCCGCGCATTTCAACCACGCAACATGGCGGTGATTTATTTTTTTAATGTGGGCCTTGTTGATGATCCCACAGTAACAGGCATTATTTTAGATGCTGTGCTGCTGTTGAAACATGACAACATGCAACCTTTGGTGATGACAGTTCTAGCATGAGCTCATGCAGATATCCATCTGAAGGCTTAGGAAAAACAAAATACTCTGTATCGGCATTGATCCTGCTGAAAGCATTTCAGTGAATTCGACAAAAAGTGTAATGCCTTATGAATGAAGGACTGTACCTTTAAATGAAATACTGTAAAAAAAGTCTGACTTTCTTGAACCTAACTTCTGCAACATTTAGAGTTCTGAAACTCAAAGCGAAACATGAGTCCCATGGGTGGCACTACTACCTACACCATGCATGGTGGTCGAGGAGGTGAGAAAGCAAAAAACTGACCTCTGTGCTGTGACTCGCATGAGAACTGTGTGGGCACCTCACCTTGAGCACATTTCATAAGCCGTGTGTGGCCTGCAACTGCCTGAGAGCCTATTTTTTTTTCTTCCTTTTTCGCCGTGGAGCTCGGCTCCTTGCCAAGTTATTACGCCACAGTGTGGCACCATGCCAACCCCCATTAGCGGCACACAGGGCAGGAACTTTCTCTGGGGGTGTAATACATGCAGGGGCTTAATAAATAAACATTTGTACATAATTAGAGAATGTGCATTCACTCTCAGAGCTTCATTTGAATTAGTAACCCAATTAGCATGTCTCATTTGCTGGGGATAGATTGCATGTATCGTCTTGTATTTTTTAGGTGGTGATGAGTAACACATATTTGGGAGACGTAATTCTCGGATTTATAAGTATTAATTCTCTTTCAAAGACTGCATTCTTCTTTGTAGCACCCGACAGTCAATGCCAGGCAACAGCAGTGCAAGTTGTGCGGCACCTTAAGGACCTGCCTTGAGTGTAATATGGCCACAATCCTAAGAACCAAGTGATAAAAAACAGGAAACATGCCACACAAGTTGAAGGATTGAAAGACTGAATTTGAATTCTGAAGCAATCAGGCGGGCGACGTGTGCTTAAAGTGGATGGCATTAGGACAGCCAGGTCAAGGCCCATGAGGCTGATGAAAGAACTGACCGCTGGGCTCCGTGATCAAATCCTATTGTTCCAGACGTTTCGCCAGATTTAATCTCATTCTTGCTCAAACTGTTTATCTTTCAAGATGGTCACTGCAGTCGCTGCTGCTCATCTTAGCAAGTTGACATGTTGGGTGTTGGAAACGTTTACTACTGTTTTAACAGATATGTTCTTAGATAACAGGTGCTCATTGTCCTAATGAAACAATATTGAATGGCAATGCATATTCACTAAGGGAAGTGTGTCAAATATAAAGTGAATTGCAAGTTGATCAGCCCTACAACAAAGCTGCACAAAGGTGGAAAAGCTAATCCAACGACTTTAACATCATCAAACATTTAACATTTTATTATAATGGAGAATATACATAATTTCAATGCCTTATCAACAAGGGAGGAAAGGGAGGGCTCCTGCAACACTGTGAGGGAGTACTGTAACTCGACAGTGTTGACCTAAACCTACCCCACCCGTTCAAACTCCTACCATCCGATCCCTTGCCAGAATAACATGCCTTCAGTACTGGTCATTATCCAAAAAGGGTCAGGTGTAATGTTCACTTTCTCTGTGAATAAATTAAACTTTCTTGTGATTAATGATGAAGAAATGCTTTGTTATATGGTGGTGGGCCAAAACGGAGAGAAAAATATCACTCATTATTTTCTAGCCTCAGGTATGGTTTCATCATCTAAGATGTTTTTGTCCTCTTGCCTTTTGTTTTTTCAGACTGACAAACATTGGGCTAAAACTGTGTAACATCTCAAAAACAAGAGTCAATACAGTCGTCTGTTCAAGCCATGCATCGCTAGCCACTCAGCGGCAAAGAGTCTGTTAATGAGGAAGTTTTGATCAACAGCTGGGAACTTGTCCTCTTTCTGTAGGTTATAGACCGAAAACTTCCACATTTCCTTTAATCTTTTCATGTAAATTTTTAGTTTTAGCCTCGTGCCTCAAAACAAAAAAAAGGAAGAGCTCAGTTGTATATGTGCGGAACGGAAAGATCCTTGTGGAAAGACTGCAAGTCACCCAGTTGTTGAAAACACACCGCCTTACGCTGTCAAACTTGCGTTGCGTGTGTAGCGTGTGTCCTTGTGACGAAAGCTGTGGTCACTCAAGTTGGGGTCAGAGGAGACTGCTTCCTCTCCTCTCTGGTGTGATATTTAAACCGACAGCCCGGTGAAGGGGGGGGGGGGTTAAGAAACAAAGACCAACAGACACAGTCACTGCCAGTGAAGCTCTCCTTTTACACAGCGGGTTTGGGTCAGCATTCTTTCCACGCTGGTGAGACACACAATAAGAATGAGTAGAGCTCGAAAAAACATCCCGCTACATTTTTTTTATCTTTCCAGGAGGTTTGGATTCACCCCCTTAACAGTTATTGTTACCGATTGTCGAATGATAGGTGAATGGTTACAGGAATCAGCCATTGTTTTCAGTGTGGAAAAAAGAGTCTGTTTGGGAGGGCAGGAGGGTGGCATCATCTCGAAGGCGTTGTAGGGTATCATCTGCCCGGGCTGACAGCCAAAACAAATGTTTCGAGAAAAGACAGTACAGCGACTTACCTTAGATAACCTATCTTCAGTGAATTAGTTTTATGTTGTATGCTATTTGCAATAGTGTAAATATCCTGTAAATGTCCTGTGTGTGTGTGTGTGTGTGTGTGTGTGTGTGTGTGTGTGTGTCTCTCTCTCAGGCATTCATAGAGCCACCCTTTGTGGGGGAAATCATAGAAAAGGAACAAAGGGAAAGAAAGATCGCACAGAAATGACCCCACAGCTGAACAAATATGGTGTCATGTCATCCGCATACAATATGAGGTAACAAGTTATGTCCAATAAATGAAATAGTAACTCCATAGTTATTACAGTACCCGACTCTAATTTCTTGCAATAACAAGTCCATAATGAAACAATAATGGTAGCAAGTTCGCATTTAAACAAGTGGTCACATGCTATTTGTGTTTAAATAAAATGCTGACTTCCCAATTATGAATGAATTTCCCGATAAGTCTTGCAGGTGATACACATTATCCTGTGGCTGTAGACCTGTTCAGCTGAAACTGTATCCAGCTCGAACATGTTAGTGATCAGCGGAAGGACAGTTTATATTTCATCAGGGGTATGAGAGGCCTTCCTGTTGGAACAGTGTAGCTTCCACACACTGCGCATGTTTGGTATTCCTGATCTCTGCGGAAAACAGCTGGCCCACTTGAAAGAGGAGCAAGGATGAGCGGGATGTCCACAGGGTCTGGACCTCCAACTTCAGCTGTCTAATCTGACACTGACCACGGCACCCACGGGGAATAGTCCTGCATCGGCTTGTAGGAGAACAATAGCAATGACGTGCTAAAAGAGAAAAGACTCCTGTCAAGCGCCTATCTGATTTCAACATGTACACAGTCAGCGTCCATGCTCTAGACAGTGACTATGTGGTGAGCCATGCTGTCATCTAGCCTGGAATGCTTAGAGGTAAACCCAAACACGCTGTTTTGATCATCACTCAGTGTGTTCAGTCTAGAAATCGTTATATATTACATTTTTATGTTAACTGATATGCTAAATAAAATGTTTAAGTTTCCACCAATATTACCCTGATGGTGGCCTTTAGTGCTCTTAGTCATGTGCACTTATATAATCACCTCCAAAAACATAATCTCAGTCCTGTCCCTGGACTATTAGCAGCCACAGCACTGATGAAGTGGTGTGCAGCATTATGCATTAGTACACTGATAAAATCTTTTAATGAGGCATGAGGAAAGTCTCCTAGCAGCCTTATTAATGTATCTCCTCATTCTTATCTCGAATTCCCTTCGATTATTGTGTTTTTACGAGCTGCATGTGATTAAAAGGTCTGCCATCAAATCTCACTACAGTTGTTGCGATTCTTTTTTTAAATCAAACATAGCAAAAATGCCAGCAAGCACCAAACACTGGGATTCATAGCTTACTTGGCTCAAAAGAGCAATTACATTTTAGTAATCCTCAAAGTAGCAAGGAAATCAGCATCCTTGTACGGTGAAGGGCATGCAGGGAGATGACAAAAAGATGATAATGAAAAAACGGAACCGTTAAAGGGATTGCAACTTGAGTACGGATCAAGATACTTAAGAGCGATCAAACCCAGATATATGAAAAAACGTGCACTTTTCTTAATCACGCCTATGCTTCGTGTTACTTTTTATGTCCTGTAGTGAGATGGGAGATTTTTGGTTGGTGGTTGGGGTGGGGTTGGGGGGGAGTAGTGGTTTAGCGCCTCTTTTAGATAGCGAATCTAACCCTGACTGGCGAATGAATTAACAGCAACTTTCAGCACTAATTTTAATTTTAATCCTGGCTGTGATTGACAATGTTGTCAGACCTTGAAATGGCTCTGAGCCATCATTACAAGCACTTCTGTGTCCGTAGAACTTGGGATTACTTAAGATTATGTTGTAATGTCTCTTTAATCTTTGCCGCAGCAAGAGTCACGGGCCAAATACTGGACAGTAGAGTAACACTCGGCGGTGATGAAATGTCTTAAACATGTGATGAGATCTGGATTCAAACTCTCATCCTCATCCCCCATCCAGGGTTCAACACACACACACACACACACACACACACACACACATACACACACACGCACGCACGCACACACACACACACGCACGCACACACACACACACACACACCCTCTATCACCGCTTATTCGTGAGCAAACTCTTTCATCGTCAATTAATTCACCGTGGTTAGCCTTACCCTCAAAGCCCTTATCCAAAGATTATCTCTCTTAAGGCAATAAGAAAAAGGCACATAAACTTTTGAGTCCACGCAGGAAAGAAAAGGGGAAACAAATGACTGGATAGAGATAGAGACTTAAAGGCACGTAAGTCGATGGCCCTATTTCTCTTCTCCACAAATGCAATCCAACAAAATGAAAGACTTATTTAGTTTTCTTCCTTGAGCAGGTGGTTGACCAACGGGATGAGAGGGACTTTGTCCAATCTCATCTGAAGTTAGGTATAATCTGGAAGAAATCTGCCGCTCATCACGACCGACGGCTCTCTTCCTGTGTAATCACACCCCACCATGCAAACACACGCTCCATGTGGCGGACAGTGAAGAGAGCACGCAGCTGCGATAGCAACAGAAACCCGCTGGACTGTGGTCATTTTGCTATTTTCGGGTGCAGGATTGAACGTAATCATTTTGGAAATGTCAGCGAGACCCCTAGACACAGCGATGTGATGCTAACAAAATACGTCAGACGTCACTGTTCCTGACTTCAAATAAACACTTCCCCCGAGAAAGTAAGCATGTGTTTTTTTTTACACATTTACCCTATAGTGAACTCCTACCACTGATCACCCAATGTGTTTCTTAAGGAGGGGGCATCAGTGAAATGCCTCCTCCTTTGAGGCCTTCTGGTCCTCAGTGACTGACCCCTGCCTATGCCCACTGAGTCCACTGGGAGGCATGTTCCCTCTCTTACCCCTCTGACAGGCCATAGGTTAGAGAGCCTTGAGAGACTATCACTACAGCCCAAACTCCAGCATCCCCCGTGCCTCTTCATGTCGTGCTGGACCTCATACTGCCCGCTGTGTTTCATTACATGAGCCTACTTCCTCAAGCAGAGTTATTTTATTTTTCACATGTTAGCTCTTCATCAGTCATAGTTTATTGAGTGAGTTATCATAATTAGAAATACTTCCAAAGTATATACTCATTAGTTACTCTTCATTGGCTCCCTATAGCATATACACTACCGTTCAAAAGTTTGGAGTCACATAGAAATGTCCTTGTTTTCATCATCAATGACTGTTGTAGAAAGAAATAGCTAAATGAGTATACAGTTGCCCATTATCAGCAACCATTCATCCAATGTTCCAAAGGCACATTCCGTTTACTAATCTGATATCATTTTAAAAGGCTAACTGAGAAAACATTGGAGAACCATTTTGCAATTATGTAAGCACATAATGTAATCTGAAAACTGCTGCCCTGATTAAAAAAAACAATGCAACTGATCTCAGCTGATGTTCTGTCTATAATGGAGTGGAATGGAAATTTCGAAGTAACCCCAAACTTTTGAACGTCAGTGTACCGTATTTTCCGGAATATAAGTCGCACCGGAGTATAAGTCACACCAGTCAAAAAATGTGTCATGAAGAGGAAAAAAACATATATAAATATATATATATATGTTGCACCTGAGTCGCAGGACCAGCCAAACTATGAAAAAAAGTGCTAGTCCAGAAAATACGGTATATTAATATGAAAACTCTATTTATTGTTGATAACAGGTATTTTTATCATTGATATTGTTGTTATTATTACTGATATTATCATTATGCTTAATGCAGGCCTTTTGACTTTATTTCAAAGCATTATTTTCAATTTTATATACTGTAAGTCACTTTGGACAAAAGCATCAGCCAAATACCATAAAGATAAACATAAGCATAGTCAAACCAATTATTGAACAGCATTTTTGTGTAAAGGCCCTCCATTAATTTGTTTGATATGTTTATACATTTTGTGAGATTGATCTATATTCCTGCTTACCTGAATCACATGCTTCCGGCTTGACTTATCCTTTGTCCATTCCACACTGGCGCCACGAAGGTCCACTTCATCTGGTCGGCTTCCAGGCTTCTGAATCAGGGAAAGTGAGCAGAAATCCAAGTGAAACAAACTGAGATAGCTTTCATTTTATTGTATAGAGGAACCATAATCTTCTATTTCAATTAACATTTTAGTATGGTACTGTAGTAGTATAGTAGCACTCTATTTTCTCCAAAGAAAGCTAAACACTTTGAATACAGAGTCATTGCCAAATATCAAAACCAGTCAGAAAGAATGTATTTATGAAATTCATATGTGTATATCGCCTTCTGTAGGTGTTGCCTAATTCATGAAGACAATGTCCAGTAAACAGTTCTCATTGTTTTCAAAATCCGTGAAAGGTTGAGATGAGCTTGTTTATTCGACTCACAAGCAAATATAAACTCGTCATTCCTGATTCTCAGCAGTGGCCATTTATTATGGTTCGGTTTGTTTAATTCACAGCTGAATTGCTAAAAAACATTAGGGATGGACAGTTCAGTCACATCAACACATCAATGAAAATCTGCCTGAGGGTATTGGGGTCAATTAACTCACTTTTGATAGAGCTGGCAATATTATTTCAGAGTCTTCATCACTTAGAGTATTTATACACTTCTAAAAGGGTAAAGTTTGAGGCACTGCATGGATGCCATCTCCCTTCCATTACAAAAATCTTTCTCTCTATCTGACAGTCTCTCTCTCTCTCTCTCTCTATCTATCTCTTTCTCTCCCTACCCTTACTCCATTACTCCCTCCCATTCTCTCTCTCTCTCTCTCTCTCTCTCTCTCTCTCTCTCTCTCTCTCTCTCTCCTGGACCTCATCACAGTCAGCTGGATTAAAATAACACTATAACGTTCTCAGCGTGAGAGGGTAAATATTTCCTCACCAGCTCTCAGAGAGGGGTGAACTCAAGTCCCTAGGATCAAAGCCAAAAGTTAATTTGCCAGTTTTTGAAAATATAGGAACATTTCATTTCTTGCATCCAGCGAGGGCTCAGAGTGTGGTTGCCAGATATGTGCATTTGTAATTAACATTTGACTTGTGGTAGCTATGATAGACAAGCTCAGAAGGGGTTGATTTGGGGCCACCGTTAAATGCTGCCTTTTTTCAGTGGCAGGCCGAGAGCGTACGCAAAGTCATACGCACACCGTAAATAGGATTTCCATGACGATTTTAGCATGAGTGACATACAGCTTTCGTTTCTATCTCTTCGGAGCTGACACATTGACCCAAGGACTGGTCCATGAGCTGCCTTCCAGAGAACATGTTTGCATTGTGCAGAAGAATATAACTATTCATTGGTGTCTTCAGAAAAGACTGAAAATCAGGTTCACATCTTGCATACACACTATGAGAAACTGTTATGCTGGAATTATGTCTGCTGAAATAGAGCATCAAATCATTATTTTACTGAAATATAATTTAATTGTTTCAGTCATTAGTCACTGTGTCCTGTTATTCAAGAAAGCCGTTGGTATGTGTGAAACACACACACAAGTTACTTACCCCTGTATGAGTATGCTTGTGCATGCGTGCATGTGTATGTATAAATAGGCTATGTGGTGTGTGTGTGTGTGTGTGTGTGTGTGTGTGTGTGTGTGTGTGTGTGTGCGTGTATGCACGTGCACATGCGTGTGTTAATCTTACCAGATTAACCACTGTTTCCTGTTTGCTTTCTTTGTAAAATAATAGGTGATCAGAGCCGAGGACAACCCATGCAGAAGTCCAGTTCTTCCTGAAAATACATGAGCAGTCCATATAGAAACAGCATTCATTCGCTCACTCACTCATCTTATTTAGAACAGTGGCAGTCATAGATAGACAGCATCTGTACAACTGTATTCCGCTGTGAATGAGTGTGCATCTTTCTTCTGTGCTATACTAGTCTTGATTTACAGTACACTTTATGGTTGTGGTATGCAACAAAGCTCAAAGCTCCCATAACGCCATGGAGTGGTTCAAACAGTATTGACGAGACCAGATCTCAAAATCCGAAGGCTTACACATCCCCTTAATTGAAATCCAGTACAACCTGATAATGCCTGAGGGTGCCGTGCATGTCTGACTTTCAAGCCTGGTGTCTAGTCAGACCTGGTCAATATTACAAGACAGAAGAAAACAATCATCTCTGACCACACAACTGACTGTGTCTTCGGCTCTAATGCAGACCTACCTCTGTTTTTTGCCCCCCTCCGCAATCTTGGCTTTGTTCAGATACACACCCTGCAGTGGAACCTGTCACACAGAGCAAGGTGTGAACGCTAACATCTTTGCAGAGTAGTGCATAGCAGTTTCATTAACACACAACATACAAAAATGAGCGTATAGAAAATAGCAAAGAAAAAACGGTGTGCTGTCTTTGGCAGACAATGTCAATCATCAACTTCAGCTCTGGCTTATAAGCTGCTCATAAGCATCTATTGGAAACCTATGACCTATGCATCAAAACTCACAGACAGATCGGCTCCTCCTGGACCACCAATATTATGTTGTGACTGATTCCTCCGATGGCGAGATATCTTTTTAAAAAAAGTAACACAATACATTTTTAAATAATTTTGCTCTGCTACAACACACTGAGTCAGGCACATGGACTGTTCCTAACTAACGTTTGCACAAATTCCCATATTGAACCCATCTGTTTAATTTGGTTGTGTTCAGTTCCCCAATTTAACACACTGACATAACATTAGGTGTTTGAAAAATAGAAGAGATCCCTTTGCACAGCCAACTTAAAAAGGTGCTGGTGGATTGCAGGTTTTAAAGTTCATATATAAAAAGAGGTGGCCACCGCACACTCCTATATTTCTTAGTGATTTTTATTGAGCAACGCGTTTCGCCAGTTGCTTCATCAGGCTCATAACATTAGGTGTGTTGGCACATGGAGAGAAGGACAAAATACGTTGCAGACATCTCCTAGAAACATGACTTCAAATCTCTGTGGTCTTGCTCTATTTCAAGAAGCCTTAAGTACAATGTGCTTCTATAATTAATGTAATTAAGGCTTGTAAAAACAGTAGAGTAACTCATCTGCACTCCTCTGGTGCAAGTACACCTTCTATAAGTACACACAGTATATAAATCACTCATTATGTATTAAAAACTACTACAGTGCTACTCCAGTACATTGAGTTAGGTGGTAGAGTGTCCTATGCATTAGGGTAAATGATAAGTGATGTCTCAGTTCAACTATAGTACAAATGGGTGCTATTGGACTCCAAATAATTAGCATTGACGTGATGTGTCCTATAGAAGAGGACTTTTCTTAGTCTGTGAGATTTTATTTACCAATCAGTCCCCTACCAATATCCACCAGGACTACCATTATAAAGCCTTAAGTCTCACTCTCTCTCTCTCTCTCTCTCTCTCTCTCTCTCTCTCTCTCGCGCTCTCCCTCTCACTCGGTCGCTCTGCTATCTCCAAAGCCACAGATTACACCCATATTTTTTGGAGACTTTCAATGTCTCTCCACTTTGTACCCTCCAGCACTAGCTGCCTGCTCTCTCCATGCCAAAACATTAGCCGCAGCGACTTTTTCAGATCTGACAAATTGAATCCTAAGAAATGAGCAGAAATGGGAGGAACTGAAACAAAAGAAAGAGGCCTTTTAAAAAAATCCTTCTCTATTCCCAGCCCCTTTTGGAGCGGGTGTTCGTCTTTTATCACTTGTCAAGCTAGCGCTCTGTTGATCTTCGCGCTTTTCATTAAAAATAGATTCAAATGAGAGGCTGGCAGAGGGGAGGCCTAGATTTATTTCAAACAGCTGGTCAGTGCTCCAGAGATGTTTGTGTGTGTGTGTGTCTGTGTACGTGCATGCACGTGTGTGTGTGTGTGTGTGTGTGTGTGTGAATATGGAGTTACGGCGTGTTAAAACACACACACAAATGGGCCTTCACTTCATGACTGTTGTTACATCACTACATCACTACACCAGTGCGGGCGAGTCGCTGAATGATGACATGGGGCTGGCCTGTGTGTTTAGACACAAGCTATGTAGCTGGGAAAACATCTTTTAACATGGATTTGTTAAAGACAGTCGGGAATCTGTCAAATTGATTCAGCTTACATGGTATTTAGGATTCAAATCAAATAAATGATTAGGGGTTGTTTTTTTATTTCACATATGTTTTTGCATACACACTTGACACACAAAGGAATACTTGTTTGAATAATGTTTGAATTTGAAATTCCATAATGATCCACTATAACTAGACATGGGATTGAAGAATTATATCAATACTTCCAAGTATTATCATTTTACTCTTTTGGAAACTTATCCATCACTATCCTGAAAGTTGTCTCTTTTAAAAATGAAAACATTTAAAATTGCAGTGCTGGCTTAACTGGGTGTTGCAGAGGTAGTTCAGATGAAAACCTGAATAAGTAGAACTTTTTGAAGTATTTTGCTGATGCAGTTGTGGATGATTTTACAGTGCTACGCTGCCCTCTGCAGTTAATAAGAAGCCATTGTGCAGCCACACTGAGACACAAATAAACATATTTGGCCATATCTTCCCTCTCTCCAGTGGGTTGTGAGACCGGGGAGCTATTTCTGACTCATCTTTACTCTGATCCACTTCACATAGTGACATAGTGGTGCAGTACAAGTAAAGGGGTCAATCGTGTTTTAGGAATGCTTACGTAAGCTTGGCCAGAGAATGGATCAACCCAATTTGACAGCATTTCAGGAGAGGGAAAAAATGGTTCACATGAAAAACTGCCTGTCTTTTTTAGTGCAGATTACTCATGTTTAAATAGAGGGAGGGCCAAGTCACACCAGATAACAAACAAAAGGTTACGGGCACATAGAAAAGGGAACAGCTTCAAACTAAACATGAGGGCTAAAATTCAGATCAGAGGACACACTTTTGGACATTGTCACAGCGAATTATCACTCTTTCCCAACACCTCTGACCAAAAAGTGATGCCAGTGGTCCACAGAGACTTTATCAGGAGCTATCTCCCCCTTTGCATCTGTGTGTAGCTGGCCTACTAATCCTGTGATGACACTGCCGTGCCGACAGTGCTGATGACATCACTTACTCTGATGCAACATTCCTGTGATAAAGTAACCTCTATACAGGTTGCACCTGACTGTTGGCATATGCTGACTACCTGCAAGCGTATTAACCATCAGTATAATCACCAGAGAAGTAATGAGGTGTTTTAATTAAACTAACATTACATCAGACTCCTTCAGTGACCTATGAAACAGATTCCCCACTCTATAATCTGTAGATAATGATTCAACATTTCTAGTAAAGAGTCAGGTAATGGTGAAAACAAACATGAATAAGAAACAAAAAAAAGAAAACCAAAATGGCTTTAATTACAGAAATGTGTAGGTTGGATTTTGAGTTCACCATTTCTGACTTCTAGCATCAGTGTGGAAGAGGCCTGTTTAGCAGAGCATCTGTTTGTGATTATACCAACGGGAAGCCTCCGAGAGAGTGGCGTGAGAATCTGGCTCCAAACACACAGACATTTGTCCACATGGATTTCTCTGGTCAGGGAAACATGTATCTCACACATGCAGCTTATGAGCCAATGTCTGACTGTGACCTGGCACCCTAACCTTTGGCAGTATCCGCAGCTCCCAAATCTAGCACTTCAGCTTGCCTATGTAGGTTTGAGAGGAGGGTTATGATGGTGAATTCAGTTCAATGACCCTAAATTGCTATGCAATGTCTGAAGGCTTGGCACTCAAATATGTATACGTAGAAACTGGGTTTGTGCAGAGGGAAGAACCTCACTGACACTGAGAAGTTTTTTTTTAAGCATAATTTTTACCATTTCACAATGCGTTCTTTTACCACTCATGAAAGCCAAGCACAGCAATAGTGTAGCTGACCTTCCAGTCACAGGCTTTCTTATTTATTTTTGTATCCCAGACATGACGAGCCCTCACTCGACACAAGTATTATTTAATTCACATAATGTATTAATAGGTGTTCCATCTCACTCACCGACAAGACTGAAGCAAACTCCTGCTCATATTTACGAGAATATAAACGCTTCTTTTACACAGCTGCAGAAGAACAATGACTTTTCACACTTCATGCAGCGCAGATAAGGGCACTGCGGTTCTATTCTGTGCATATTTAATACGTGTTGCAATGCAAATGTGTTGCATTCACAGTCACACTTCTGTCTATACTATTTGACACAGAGGAGCTACCAGCTTAGCAGATGTCACTGAAATATCATTATACCACCACTCACATGTGATGCACATAGGGAGTTAATCACCTAATGTATTGCAGCAGGTTGTAGAGAAAGTAATCCTCATTAATTACTGTAATTTCCTAAAAGCCGCTCACCCAAAATGTCTGGGGAAATTCCAGAGTTATTTCCAAAAGATATGCAGCCCTCAGTATGAATTTCTATTGTAACAGTATGCTTATGCACAAGCTGAATTATACTTTAATTGTTGCCATTTTTTCAAGAGGAATATTACCATTATCAAACAACAGAGCAGAGATCAGTGTATATAGTGGGGATGGGATCTTGCAAACTCACTGGTTTTCCAGGTGCTTCAGGTTCTGTGATGACCATCGACTTGGTTTGGCTCAGTCTTTCGCCACTACTATTGGTTGTTTTGATTCTCATTGGCACAGTTCCATGTGGGGGCAGAACCAGACCTGGCTGTTTGGCCGCAGTCTGCATATTAGTAATTCTACAGGAAAAGGATATGAGGACATGTTCTACCATGAGGATACATTCTAAACGATTACCATGGAAATATAATAACCGTCTACAAACAAATTGAGAGTAACATTTACAGTGGCACATCAAAGTTTTATAACATCTAAATGTCCAAATCAATATGGCTTAAACACAATTAAACAAGACTGCAGCTCATGAGATCATATAGCCTATGTTAAAAGATGAGGAGCCCTTCTTTTATGATCTATCTCAAAACGTCAGAACTTATACCATGTAGTGTTCGATGCTATGGTGAGTGGAAAAATAAAAGGAATTTGTAATTTAGCAGAAGTTTCCTGTAGCCTTGTTGCATCACAGATGTCTTGCAACACATGACTCTGTTCTTGGTCTGTCTAAAACAGCATTCTTGTAGCCACGTTCTATATATTTTCAGTCTATCTCGCTCTCTCTGCTTGTTGTTGTTATAAATTAAATATCTAAATGTAGACACAGAAGATGCTGTGAACTTAACTGAGTTGACATTATATGTATTCCTATTGGTACCTAGGCATCTCCACCTCAACCTTGCCTAACCTTAATAAACTTGTGGATGTGGCAATCCTTGAAAACCATCTGTGATCTTGAAAATTTGTGAAGTTTAGCGAGTCAAAAAGAGAGTTCAGTAGACTATTCTCAGCTTAACTTGGCACTTTGGCCATTTGCAAAGCTGATTTGAAATCAACTGCAGTAACAGGAAATCTTGTGAAGCACAGAAGAGAGTGCGGAAACAGACCTTCAGCTCAAGTCATGCAAATATCCTCACATCCCCTCATCTTAAAATCCTCAACTGCAAGAATCTGTTGCTGGTAAATGTTTTGCCACTGGCCCGAGATTCATTTAAATTTTGATCCAACTTGTAGTAAAGCAGAGAGTGAATTGTTATGCGTCTCTGCTTGAGGAGTTATGAGGATGGTATTATACTATATGTATTCTTAACCTCTATATTTTTTTAAAGTACAGATTTCACTCTACAATAATTCACCCCCCACTACCACACACACACACACACACACACACACCCACAGCCCATGAGTTTGTCTACTGTATGGCCTTAAATTTGTAAAAAATACTTCAGCTTCCAGACAAAATATTTTAAATATAGTAAAATAGAACTATATCAGCTTTGCCTAGGCCTTATTAACTTAAAGAATGCATATACTATTGCATTTTTTTCTGTCATAGTATCTTAAACAACAATATTTACAAACTATGGTGAAGTAGAGAGGACGGAATCATGATAAAAATCCTTTGATCATTTTTATTCTAAGCATCAAGATGTCAGCCACCCAAAGTGGCTTGAGAAACTCGACAAACTTTTACTTCACCAAAACATAGTCAAAGCTCCCCTACCTGGTTCCTGCCATGTACCCAGAAGACTGTGCAACAGATCAATAAATTGACAAAGAGGGAAAGAGAGTAAGAGACTGACTGTGTCTTCCACTGTGCGGAAGTTTGACTGCATGACGTGGGTTGCTTAACTCAACGTCCCATGTCTTAGGCTGTTGTACAACTGTCTACATGATCGCTGGGGTTTCACGTCTGCAACCTTGCAGCTTCCTGTCAAAGTCTGCCTACACATAAAAATAGCCAGGCCTATGAGCCCACAATATGTAGCGTGCTTCAGCATCTCTGCCATTTTGATGAGGGGGCATTGCAATATCACACACACACACACACACACACACACACACACACACACACACACACACACACACACACACACACACACAAAGGCTGTCAATCTGATAATGAAAAAAAATAAATAAATAGTTGTTGCTGGAAGTTAGAACTCCTGCTAGCAGTGTGTGTGTTTTTGCCTACTTCTCCTTTTCAGGTTGTTTAGTCACCATTGCACGCCCTGTAATCATTTGGCGAGCGCCTCTTTCGCAACTATGAAAGTAAACAAGTGATTTTGATCGTGGCAGCCATAGAAAAAATGAATTATCTTTTTTCTTAGTCAATTCTGAAAGAACTAAAAGTAAACGTCATTGTCCATGAAACAGCACCAGCCAATTGCTGCAGTCATGACAACTGACGCGTTGAGATCTACTCTCACTGACATCACCCTCAAGCTGAAATTTCACTGAGCTCAGATAGTTTTGTCTTGAGAACTTGAACCATTGTGGCTTTGAGGTGTGTGTGGTTAGACACTCTAAAGTGCCTACATGCTTACGAGTGCCAGATTCAACTGTCAGATCTGACCTTGCTTATTTTTCAATAGCAAAGGGCTAACAATCACACAAGAAAATCATAACGTTTTAGGCTAAGCCCCAAGGATCTCAATATCAGTTGAATTAATAGGCTATCCTTAAGTTCAGAGCATACAGTTATCAACACTTTCAAAATAACAATGAGCAGCATGACATTACCAGTTAGCACTGACTGTGGTCCTGCTCTAGAGTTGTGGATACCATACCATGTCAGGTCGAGGTTCCTCACTTTAGAGCCAGGAGCTTTGCTGGTTATCCTCATATATTTGTTGTAGATGACTGCTAGAAGTATGATCCTGTCATGGCAAAAATGGACAATGGCACAGTCGCTGATGCAGAAGTATAATAGTTCTGGTGGAAATATACCTTTTTTAACAGTGAAGGCCTCCATTGTCAAACGTCTATTCTGAGTAATAAGTCTATAGACAAAATAGTAGATACACAAACATATCTAGAAAATATTTGGTCTTGGATGTCTATGTCAGATCAGGACTTCTCTGTCATCTATATCTATATCTATCTATAAAAAGCATCAGTCTGTGCCACTTGTGTAGACTTTTGCATCTGACTAGATTAGTTTATGGAAAAAGTCAGAGATTTATCAACGGATATTCAATAAATCCAATCTGATGCTTGTTAAGGTTTTTATGTGTTTAAACACACACACAGTCAATGCCCTCAGTTAAAGGTGCAGTCAACGATTGCGCAGGAAGTCACATTTGTTTATGTTTATATTTAAAAGTATTAGCAGACGTTCTTTTGCCCAAAACAACATGCACTATTTTTTAACCAAGGACCAAACGAAACACACCTTCCGAAACACACATAGCCTTCCTGTAGGCAGAACACCCCTTAGGTATAGCGCACACGGAACCTCTCACAGCTGCAATATGGAAGAGTGGCTAAATCTGATTCTCCCCCCTAAGGCCTAAGGCCTAAGCCCTGAACCCTAAAAGACTTAACTGACACCCATCGATAAGTGATTGTGTTTGAGAGGTTGTAAGAATAATAATAATAATAATAATAATAATAATAATAATAATAATAATAGGCTTTATTTGTATAGCACCTTTCATACAGAGAATGCAGCTCAAAGTTATTTGCATTTGGAGCATTTAATACAATAATAGAGAAAAAAAAGAGAATTTGCAAGATGGTAAGGAGATAGATACAACAACACACAATACAACTAATGCAGTGAAAATAGGAAGACCCTGTAAATAGCAGCATAGAATTTAAAATATTGTGAAGAAATAGGGTACAAGTAGCCTAGAAATCTAGGCGCACCCTAGCAGCAGCAAATGTAATTTGCAGCCAGGGTAGTCTAGCAACTGGCTTACGAGCTGGAATAATGAAACTTCTATCAGGCCAATCACATCGTGTATAGAGTCGGTGGCGGTTCGGCGTGAATTTCCTGCTACTTGAAAATAGAGAAGATGGATGCTGCTGCTGGCGAACAGCGGTCTTTGAATCGCGACTCGAGTTAAGCTTTTTTTAAATTGGCAATAGTTTGATCAACCAGCCAACTAGCTCCGCTGGTGGGAAAATGCATGGGACTCATGAGTTGTAGCGCTACCCTATTGTGTGCAGAGGAAATTTGAAAGATAACCGTTTATCCCGCCCCTCGGATTGAGCAGTGCCTATGGTAAGTTCCCAGACCCAAAAAGCATGAAGTAGAGCTGCGCCTTGTTTTTAAGTCCTCTTGAGAAAGGTTCTCTGGTGCAGTGGTCAAAAAGTCTTAGTACATTGGCAAGGAGGACTTGCACTCTGAGAGACCAGTAATCACACAAGGTTGGTTATTAGACCACTGTATTTTATTTTTTTTCAAAAGTTTTTTTGAGGCAACACAATGTGCAAAAAGTGCAAGAAAGTGCAAGAGTGCTGTACAAACGTTTCAGTCAGTGAAGACTATCTTCAGTGCAAAAAAGAGCAGCAGCATAGTGACTAACAGCATAGACCTTTTAAACAGTCTAGAGCAGGTGCATCCAATTAGTGGCCAACAGGCCTAGCAGGTCACAGCTCATTCAGATCACATAATTGAACAATTACATCACAATTTCATTCAATGAGTCTACCTTATAGGGCATAGTGATCAGACATATAGAAAAAAAACGTACAATAGACACACACATGTCAAATACATTTGACAGAAAACAGGACATTTCCAATTCTTCGTTTAGACCATTAGGATGAAGAGTCTTTCGATAGAAAATATATCTGCATTCACATTGCAATAAACATTTGTCTAAATTTCCACCTTTTGGGAGTCAAATGATCAATGCCACAGAATTACAGATCCTTAATTGAGTGGTTTCCGTCAGCAAAATGTCTCGCAACAGCTGATTTGGGATCAGCCCTGTGAATAGAGTTTTTATGCTCATTAATTCTGAATCTGAGTTGTCTAGTGGTTTTACCAACATACTGAAGGCCACATTTTAAACATGAAAGAAGGTAAACAACATTGTTAGAGCTGCATGTAATATGTTTTTTAATCTTGTATTCTCTCTTTGTCACATAACTTGAAAAGGTGTTGACTTTTTTAGCAGTGGAACAAGCAGCACAGTTACGGCATGGGAAGAAACCTGTGGCATTGTCCAAACGCTCCTGATGGGTGGATGTTCTGTGTGTATCTGCATGTACCAGTATATCACAAACATTTTTTGCTCTAGAAAAAGAGAACAGAGGGGGAGAATTAAAGATCTCTTTACCAACCTCATCAATTGACAAGATATTCCAATGTTTTTTAACAATATCACATATAGAGTGGCCTAGAGGTGAGAAAGTAGTATTGAAAACACAAGAAAAATATTTTTGTCTCTTAGGTCTAGCTTTGTCAAAAAGGTCATTTCTATTCTTGCCATGTGCTTTGATGAATGCTTCATTAAGAACATCACGGGGGGATACCCTCTTTCCAACAATTTGTTAAGAAGCTTATGGGCCTCTACCTGAAAGTCATCATCCCTTGCACATATACGCCGTAGCCTTAAGAACTGACTAAATGGTAAACCTTTTTTGAGGGACATCGGATGATGACTAGTATAGTGTAGGAGACTGTTTTTGTCAGTGGGTTTAGTGTAAAGTGTGGTGTATATATGTCCCTCTTTCAAAATTACCTTCGTATCGAGGAAACTCACTTGGTGATCATCATACTCTAGACTAAATTCAATTGACTCCATGCAAGTATTGAGATGTTGAAGGAAGGTTTGAAGGTCACTGCTTGAACCCCTCAAGATCAAAAATACATCGTCAATATATCTTTTCCAAAACACAATAGATGGTGAAAAAGGATTGTCATTATAGACATATTGGAATAAAAAAAAAAACCCATAAAAAGGTTTGCATAATCTGGGGCAAAACTTGCACCCATTGCTGTGCCATGTGTTTGCAGAAAAAAGTTTTTACCATGAAGAAAATAGTTTTTAGTTAGTACAATTTCAGACATATTGACCAGGAAATCTGATGGTGGGACATGATCAGATCTGGAGTCTAGAAAGAGCTTGAGTGCATTCAGGCCAGAGGGTGAGGGATGTTTGTGTACAAACTCACCACATCCATAGTGGCGAGAATGAGGTCACCACTAGTCAAAGTCAGGTCACTTAGTTGTGTAATGAAGTCTCCTGTGTCCTTGAGATAAGATGGAAGTTTTTCCACTAGTGACCTTATGTGATAGTCAACAAAGTTAGATAATGGTTCGGTTAAAGGTCTCATTCACTGAGAAACCGTTTAATACTTGTTACTTTCGAAATACTATAGCTCACTCCAAGTTGCATATGCATGCTGCACGTGAAAATGATCTTCTACCCCCATTGCCCGCATTAGCCAATGAAAGAAAATACACGGAAAAACAAGCGAATCAGAAAGAGCCCTTCCCAATGACGCCGAAGGGAAACTGAGTATTCATGGCCTTGCCCACCTTGGCTTGTGACGCCTACAGGAAGACTGGAAGATTTTGCGGCTAGGGGATTGTCTCTCTGCAGCTAGTAGGAGCTAACAGCAAGTTGCTAACATCGTGAAAAGGAAGAAATGGTTCAGATTTATCGTTGGAACACCACCACCGAAGTAGTGCAACATTAGTTCTGTGTTCCAATAATTTCGACCACACTCACTGCCTACAGTTAGAAAGTGGTTTTGCATCGATGTTCTGAAAACCTGGTTCTGTACCGTCATGACGATCGACCACCAGCTCACAGGCTGTAAGTACAAAAAAACTTTTCCACCTAACGTCTGTTACAAAATAACATGTTCATATTCGTCACGTTAGCATGCATGAAAAGGGTACAGGCTAGGCTTAGGCTAGCCTATATTACAGGAAGCTACACCAGGCACGTAACTGAAGTGTTCTGTTCGCGACGTGTGAAATCAGAGAATGTCTAACAGGAAGGGCTCTGGTAAAATCCATTAGAGGAATGGTCTATTTTCCCGAACGTAGCCTACAGGCCACTAACACGCCAGGTGTAGCTACTTCCATTGATTAGGCCTATTGGAAGCTAATTTCTGTTTATCACCGAGTCTTAATAATAATAATAATAATAATAGTACCAACTGATCTGTTTTCTACTTTTGAACTACAGCTGTTTAAGATCAATGCATCTGTACTTTGTGCCTTAGTCTACCGTCCACCAAAAATTAATTGTAATTTTATTCAAGAATTTGCTGAACTTCTATCTTTTATGGCCTCTCGTGCTGATAAGTTATTAATCTTGGGGGACTTTAACATCCACATATGCTGCCCATCTAAACCTTTGGTCAATGAGTTTTTAGGCCGTGTGGACTCTTTTAACCTTGTGCAGTCAGTTATGGCCCCAACACATCAGAAGGGTCACACACTAGTGTTGTCCTCTGGTTTCTCAGTTTCCAATGTTAAAATAGTTGATACTGGTGTGTCTAACCATTTTATGATTTTATTTGAATCTTCACTGTTTTGTCCCCCCCCTCCACCTACTCCCTTGTCAGAGCTATTAATTCCACCACAGCCTCACAGTTCACTAATACTTTTATGCTCTCTCTTTCACCTGCTGTCTTAGATTCTCTTTCCCCCTGCACCGACACTGAGGATCTACTTACTCTTTTTAATACATCTTGCCTTGCCACTCTTGATTCTGTAGCTCCTTTAAAACAAAAGCGGTGTAAATCCAATAGGTCTACTCCTTGGCTAAATTCCACTACCTGTTCGCTCAGAAAGGCTTGTAGGAAAGCAGAGCGAAAATGGAAAAAAGATAAACTACAGGTCTCCTATGATATATTTAGAGATTCTCTTAAGGCTTATCAAATCACTGTCAAAGCAGCAAAGGCAGCTTTCTATGCTGAGCTTATTCACAAAAATGCTCACAGACCAAAAGTGTTGTTTAACACAATTAATAAAATCATAAATCCTCCTACTACAATGTCCTCTCTTCCTGCTACAACAGAAACCTGTGAGATGTTTCTCAATTTCTTTATTGACAAAATTGACAACATAAAGTCTCATCACACCCTCAATTTCTGATCCTGCTTTGTATCGGTCTGTAGTTTGCCGCCTCCAACAATTCCAACCAGTCTCTTCCTCACAGTCTCTCATATGAAGCCCTCTTCTTGCCACTCTGATATTCTTCCATCTCATCTTTTCAAAGAAGCTTTTGTGGCTATTTGCCCTTTTATCTTGAGCATCATTAATAGCTCCCTGGCTAATGGAGTAATACCCTCTGGCTTTAAACATGCTATTGTGCAACCTCTCCTGAAAAAACCTTCCCTTGATCCCATTGATTTGAAAAATTATAGGCCCATTTCTAAACTGCCCTTTCTCTCTAAGATCTTAGAAAAAGTTGTTCTGTCACAAGTCTCTTCCTATTTAAACACCTCTAATATCCTTGACAAGTTTCAATCTGGTTTTAGACCACTTCATAGTACAGAGTCTGCCCTACTTAAGGTCCATAATGATCTATTGCTCTCTGTTGACTCTGGCTCTTGTGCCCTATTGGTCCTGTTAGATCTTAGTGCTGCTTTTGACACCATTGACCACAAGATCCTTTTAAAACGCCTGGGTGTTGAAGTTGGTCTGCAAGGCACTGTATTAAATTGGTTCAGATCTTACTTAACTGATAGATCTTTTTCAGTGCATTTAGCCAATGCTTCTTCGTCATCTGCTCCCATTAAGTGTGGTGTCCCCCAGGGTTCTATTTTAGGGCCTCTAGTATTTTCTTTATACATGCTTCCCCTGGGCTCCATTTTCAATCAATTCAATATTCGTTATCACTGCTACGCAGATGATACCCAATTTTATATACCGGTGGCCCCTGAAAATTCCTGCTCATTGACAAACCTTTTTCTTTGTCTTAATGACATTAAGAATTGGATGGCTAACAACTTTTTACAGCTAAATGACAGCAAAACTGAAGTAATCATTTTTGGACCACCAAATTCTGTCAACAATGTAAGCAAGTCTCTTGGCCCTCTGTCTGTTAACCATCACAGTGTGGTCAAGAACCTACTGTAGGTGTTTTCCTAGACTCTTCTCTGACTTTTAATAAGCAAGTCAACAGCGTTGTCAAGGGAAGTTTTTACCAACTTAGGACAATAGCAAAGCTCAAGTCTTCTCTCTCCTACAGTGATTTAGAAATCCTTATACATGCCTTTATTTCCTCTAGGCTTGATTATTGCAACTCACTGTATGTAGGTGTAACTAAATCTACTCTAAACAGACTCCAGTTGGTCCAAAATGCTGCAGCCAGATTACTGACTGGATCTAAGAAACGTGACCACATTTCACCTGTGTTGGCTAAACTGCACTGGCTTCCTGTGGAACAAAGAATTAATTTTAAAATTCTTCTGTTTGTTTTCAAAGCTTTACATGGTTTAGCACCTCAGTATTTATGTGATCTTTTAATTCCTTACTGTCCTCCTAGACCTCTTCGATCATCTTCCCAGTGTCTTCTTTGTGTTCCTTCTGCCTCTCTTAAATCCAAAGGTGACAGAGCTTTCTCTGTCTATGCTCCCCAGCTTTGGAATAGCTTTCCTGATGTTGTGAAATCCTGCCCCACTATTAGTAGTTTTAAATCCAACCTAAAGACCTACCTCTCCTCCCTAGCTTTTAACACTCCCTGACTCCCTCACCTCTCCCTTTTTTTTATATGTTTATATGTATGTATATGTATTATTGTTATTATTATTATTATTATTATTTTTATTATTATTTTATGCAAAGCACTTTGGTGCAATGCTATTGCTTTGAAATGTGCTATATAAATAAATTTGACTTGACTTGACTTGACTAATTGTTGCAGTACATAACGCGAACGGAATGCTTCAGTTACGTGCCTGGTGTAGCTAACGTTACACTCATAAGAAACTGACCACACTACCCAGAGATTTAGCTTGTTGAACCTATATTCTTCTAACCTAATCGTTAAACCACAAATAATAATATTAGCAACAATATCTTATGCTCAATTAAGTTCGGGTATTGTTCTAGTCTAAAAAACAATACCCGTGCACTATTAGGCTAAGTTGCTATCACTAGAGCTCAGGTATATTTACACTTCAGTCTAATTTATGTCTTCTTGCCATTATTACATTGACCTTTGTAGGCCTACAATGATGTTTTGTTTGATTACTTGCTGTTTACTTAGTGTTTTGTATGTCTTCCAGAGCACATCCTCATGTCAGGCTACACAGCTTTCTAGCCTACATTAGGCCATCACGTTAGAAGCAAAGGTTTGTGATCTAACTTTTATTGTTGTGCTAGTTCGTTTCTAGAAGTCTTTTTCTAGTAGGCTAATACAGGTTCTTATGTGCTCGTCAATGTTTGGGAAAGTCAATTCATGGGTTTCTTCAGGTCACTTTCCACAGGTGTATAAAATCAAGCACCTCGATTATGAATGCAGACTGCATGGTGCTTGATTAATACACCTGTGTAAATGGACCTGATGAAACCCATGAATTGCATAACAGATAGAATTGATATTACCGAATGTCTTCTTGTGGGTGTGCTACTTAGTACATCATACACCTTACCACAGTCACTAAAATCTTTTTGTTTCCATTGTGCCAGTACAGTTTTGTGTGAGATAGTGAATGTCCTGTGTACTATTAGTATCTTGTAACTTGACAGTAATACACATTTATTTACTTTAGGTACCCAAACAGAATACTTCATGAAAAGTATGAGTATTGGTACAAGCACTTCGGATACACCATGGGCATGGGGGCCTGCTACCTCTACTGCAATCAAGCCTGTTCATCCAAGGCCAGCTAGAAGACCTCGGGTTGATCAAGAGGAGGAGGAGGAGGAGGATGAAAGGGACATCTCCACAATAACACCTGATGGCTCCACCTATGGTCCAGCGCAATCAAAGAGCAATGTAATAGAATCATGACAGCCAACGAATGTGTTTTGTGTGTTGTCCCTTCAGATCCCCAGGACAATACAAGCCGAAACAACAACTCACACCTTTTTTCCCTAAATAATCCCAGCACCATCTTAAAAAGGATCTGTAGGCCAGATGTCTGCATCGTCTGACAAAAAGAGGACATTGTTAATTCTGTGCATAGTTTGGATGTTCTTGTTTTGTGTTTGCATTATTTTAATAGACTGCAATATTACTATTTGTCAGTGTTTCACGGACCACCTAGCAAAAAAAAAAAAAAAAAACAGTAGACCTACTTCAACAGTATATTACACAATAGGCCTTCTCACTAAACCACCTTGCTTATGGTGTCAGAGGATTCATATGATTTAAACTGGCATAGGTTAAAATCAGTGTTGCAGAACTGTTGGTTCAATATTCCAAACAACTCATCTATTATATTTTACCACATCTACTTGTGGAACACTTGAGATAGCTTGCGGACCACACTTTGAGTACCACTGCTGTATGTAAATATAATAAAGTTATTTATTGAAAATTGACCTGTTTTGTATATTTGTTTTAGGAGTTTTATCAGTTTTTGTCCCTTTTAAGCCAAAATTGTGAGTGATGCAAGTCACCCCGCTCACAATTTGTTTGATCTACTGCCCTCTGGGAAGAGGTACAGAAGCCTGCGCTCCCGCACCACCAGACTCACCAACAGCTTCATACACCAGGCTGTTAGGATGCTGAACTCTCTCCCCCCTCTCCCCACTCCACCCTCAGCTACATAACATCCTGGACTTTTAGACCCAAAATGGCTGCCTTGCACTACTCCACTTGCACTACTCCACTTGTACACTTGCAACTTGTTGTTGTTGTCCTGTTGTCCTGAACACTTCTGAACACACTTCTGCTGCTCTTACATAACTTGCACCACTATGCCACTTGCATACTTAGGTCAAACAAAACTACCTCAGCCATTTATTGGCCTGACTTTTGCACTATTATATTGACTGTCTACTGTATGCACAATTGCACAATTTCTACCAAATTTTGCTGCTCTTATTTCTTCATTGTATGTGCCTTCTTATTTTTACTTTTTATATTGTTTACTTGAATGTTATGTTTGTCTGTGGACCTAATTGGTAAAATATGTCTTGTCTCCACCGTGGGATAGTAGGAAACGCAATTTCGATCTCTTTGTATGTCTTGACATGTGAAGAAATTGACAATAAAGCAGACTTTGACTTTGACTTTGATATTGGGCTATGTGGTCTTTCAATGATAGTATCATGGAATTCAAACCATAACTATCTATTC
>NC_055958.1:3459002-3481502 GCF_018492685.1 Alosa sapidissima | reverse complement strand
CAGGCTCCTCAGACCGTAACTTTAGTCAGACTGTGTTTCAAGTGTGTCAATTCTCTTTTCTCTTGCTTCTCGTGGTTCTCTTGTTTCTTGGGCCTTGTGCACCCTGCAGAGGTCCAAACGCAGTAACAACCCCAGGCTGTCCTGTTTATTTCCACTCCTTATTTGTTGCTCCTGCACAAATTCAGCCCTTTGGCAGGGCCGTTTGGAATGTGTTTGGAATGCCCATGGTCCAGCAGCAAGTAGGGTGGACTAGACTGCTCTCTTCCGCTGCCCACGCGGCACAGTGTCCAGGCGCCGCGCTCATCGAGCTGTCCGCCAGCAACGTTTTTGCGAATGGCCAAGGAGCTCCGGCCAGTCTCAAGAGCTGCTGGACATCTGACAGGCCTGCCGTGCCCAGTCGGGAGTTTGTGTGTCTGGCGCAGCAAGGGTGCCCGGGGGTGGATGTGTGAATGGGAGCCAGTGGTGGTGGCAACTGGTGGGGGGGTGACTGAGTGAGTGAGTGGGGATGGGTTGGGGTTTGGGGTTAGGCCGGCTTTGATAAATGAGCCCGAGGTCCCAGACCAACTGCTGCACACCGTGCCAAACCCCGCCGACCAGCTCCTTGGAAGAGCGGACAGCGCAAGCTGCTCTCTGTTTTTTTTTTCTTTCCTTTCTTTCTTTCTGAAGGAAGGTGTGTGTGTGTGTGTGTGTGTGTGGGTGTGTGTGGGGTAGGTTGGGCAGACGCGGCTGCGGCCCAGATCCATCACGCTAACGGCCTCATCCATTATCCGCCTCGTTACGCTCGTATGGCGTCGCGGTGTCCAACCCCCCCCCCCCCCCCCCCCCTCCCCCCCACACACACACACACACACCCCTAGTGTGCACCGCTTTTGCCGGTTTCAAACCACATTAACTGTTACATGCTTAAGGTTCACGGCAGCCACCAAAGTACATTTTTGTGTAGGAGTTCTTTTTAAACATCAGTTTTGAAGAGGGGAACTGGCACACACTTAACTTAACACAATGCCTTCAAAATTGCTCAACATCTCTTTGTGAAGTAGCAGCCCACACTTCATTTGACAAGCCAGTCTTCTGAGACAAGTCACTTTTTTCTCTCTTTTCCACAGTTAGTGTAAAAAGTAGCTGTCTGTTATATGAAAGCATGTATGGCTTTTCGTCACATACCCATGCATTGAACGATGGACTTTCTTCTGATTCCTAAACACCCAAGATAAAAGCATCAATCATGAGGTGGTTATAGAAAGTTTTGACATACCAAGGGAACATCTTCACTTATTTCCTTATTGTCAGCTTTCATACAGTATCTACCAAGGCTGTCAAGTTAAATAAGTTGACCATCAGCTCACATGTTCACCCATTCAATTTATTTACACTGTGTACTCTGGAATGCTTGTCCAATGTGATCTTGAAATGCCTCATCCAGAGTACATTCCAAACCTCTTTGCCATGTCTCCTGTACAAGTTGGCCTCCTCTCTGTGTGTAGGACTTCCTGCTGAGGCGGCTGCCCAAAGACGTGTACATCCCGCTTCAGATCAACTTCTCGGCGCAGACCACGGCGGCACAGACCCAGAACATCATCATGTCCAAGCTGGACAAGCGCCGAAAGGGGCTGTACGGCCCTCCCATGGGCAAGAGAACGGTAAGCAGATGTTGCACAGGTGTAAGACAGGTGTGTGTGCGTGTATGTGTGTGTGTGTGTGTCTGTGTGTGTGTGTGAGTGAGATATGCATATATATATATGTGTGTATGTGTGTGTGTGTGTGTGTGTGAGAGATATGCATATATATGTGTGTGTGTGTGTGTGTGTGTGTGTGTGTGTGAGATATGCATGTGTGTGTGTGTGTGAGAGATATGCATATATATGTGTGTGTGTGTGTGTGTGTGTGTGTGTGAGATATGCATATATATGTGTGATGTGTGTGTGTGTGTGTGTGTATGTGTGTGTGTGTGAGAGAGAGATATGCATATATATGTGTGTGTGTGTGTGTGTGTGTGTGTGTGTGTGTGTGAGATATGCATATGTGTGTGTGTGTGTGTGTGTGTGTGTGTGTGTGAGATATGCATATATATGTGTGTGTGTGTGTGTGTGTGTGTGTGTCTGTGTCTGTGTCTGGGTCTGTGTGTGTGTGTGGGATATGCACATATATATGGGATAGACGGATACATTATTGCAGACCAGACGTGTTGTCTTAATGTGTCCATAAGCCAACTCCCTCAGAGAGCATGTACAGTGTTCACCGAGCCTCTAAAGAGAGAGAGAAGACATAAAGAGTAAAGTGGCAACAGTATGTTGAACAGAACTTTTGACCGCTATCTTATTAGTAAAGACAAAGAAGTGAAGTGGCAGCATGGAGTTTGGTGGGTGTTTTGCCGCTGCATACTGTCTCTCACTGTGTGGGGCAGGTGGTGTTTGTGGACGACGTGAACATGCCAGCGCTCGAGACCTATGGCGCCCAGCCACCCGTGGAGCTCCTGAGGCAGTGGCTGGACCACTGGAACTGGTACGACCTGAAGGACTGCTCCATGCTCAACCTGGTGGACATCCAGATCATGTGCGCCATGGGCCCGCCTGGTGAGTCCACCCAAACCACCCTTCCCCTTATTTGGAGTGGACAGATGATGGAAGACCAAGCAATCATTATTTTCAGGATATGCGTGAAGCCAAACTGTTTTTAATGAATTAAATCACCACTTCAGGTGAGGAAAGTTTATGTTTGTTAATCTTAACAAATGAACGAGATTACTGTATAGCCTTGGTGTTCTGTTGATTCTTCTTCTCAGGTGGTGGAAGAAACCCAGTGACACCCCGATTCCTTCGCCACTTCAACACGGTGACGATTAATGATTTTGATGAGAAAACCATGTACACCATCTTCTCCCGCATCCTCGATTGGCACCTGACCATTCGGTAACTCACTGAATTCCTTCACCCCAGATTCAGTATGATTTAATACAGGGGTGTCAGACTCATATTAGGCAGTGGGCCGGATTTGTTGGAATGAGACCTCGTGGGGGCTGTCATGGTCCGGGTCATTGTCATATTTCTGCGTGGGTAACAGATTTTTGTTTGATGATATCCTCCTTTACTATACCCAGGGATAAGCAAACAAGTACAGATCATGTACTGCTGTCATATACTGGTCTTCCCATGTCAGTTTGCTCTGCATCTTCCTTCCTGAGGATAGTTTGTAGTGCTAATCATAGATATATTGCTTGCAGTTCTCAGTTGTTTTGGTGCTTTTCTCAGATCAGAATGAAAATTCTCATAACTATTAGTTCAACCTCCACAACATTTAGTCATTTGTGCACATAATAGTAGCAATTTCTCCTTCCTCTGAACAAATTGCAAATGCTTTTGAACATGTATCAGTTGATTTGTCATGTCAGTCAAAATAAACTATACTTATGGATGCTGAATAGTTGTTCCCAATAAAACTAATAGTCTTCATTTCATTGCTTGAGTCATTACATACAAAATTGGTCAACTAGTTATCAAATTCTGTCACAATGCTGTAGAATTGCAAAGAGCATATACAGTAAAACTGTGAAACGTACATATTCAGGGCCAGATGTACGTACATTTGCAACGTTATCAGCGCCATGGACAAACCGCACATTGCGAACGCTGTCAGACCCAAGTTTCCGTCGTATTTACAGTTTTTCTCAGTCGCTTTGGTGCTTTTCTCACATCACTATTACTGTAACATTTGCACAGCAGTTAGTGCATTTCTCAAAACAAATGAGAAGTAGTGCAAACTGCAAAACCTAGTGGAGTGGAGTAAGTGACACTGAATATGTACGTTTCACAGTTTTACTGTATATGCTCTTTGCAATTCTACAACATTGTGATAGAATTTGATAACTAGTTCACCAATTTTGTATGTAATGACTCAAGCAATGAAATGAAGACTATTAGTTTCATTGGGAATGACTATTCAGCATCCATAAGTATAGTTCATTTTGACTGACATGACATAAGCAAATGATAATGTTATAAAACAGCAGAGAATTGTACGAAAGCAACTGATACATGTCCATAAGCATTTGCAATTTGTTCAGAGGAAGGAGAAATTGCTACTATGATGTGCACAAATGACTAAATGTTGTGGAGGTTGAACTATAAGTTATGAGAATTTTCATTCTGATCTGAGAAAAGCCCCAAAGCGACTGAGAAAAACTGTATCAATCGTCAATCCTTAGTGTAAACTGCGCTTTTCTCTGCCTTTCTCATAAACGCAATTTACGAACGTCCACAACTGAATGCCAGCGCCTACAAGCGCAGTTGAATGAAGTTAACTGATGACAACATTAAAAAGAATCAAACGTTTAGCGATCATGAAAAAATACCATATGATAAGATGTCAACAAGTAAGGAGATAATTAAGATCAGTAGTTCTACTTAAAATACTTGTGCATGTAGGCTATGGAAGATTGGTCAAATCTAGCAAGTAGGAAAGTTTAAGTAAATGACGTGAAAGTGAAAGTAAGACATTCGAAAGGCCAACGAAAGTTAATGTTGCTTTTGATAGTAGGGGAGACCGGGTATGGTTGTAACATGGGGAGAGTTGTAACATCACCAATTCCACCAATCAGGGATAAGATATGAGCCATGTGACAGTTTCTGACTGCTCAGACTTCCTTAACGATCACACATGGACATTTTCAAGTTGTTAGTGCCATTTATCCCGGAGTAAGGAGAAAAATTCAACATCTGAGGTAAGAAAGTAACTTTTTTTTTTTTTTTTTTTTTTTTTCTAGTGCTTTTACCATTGTAGATACAGTTGTATGAGTTACATCAGGTCAAACTATAGTTTGTCTAGTAAAGAATGGTGTAGCTCTCTCTTGCTAATGTCAAAGCACCATGCTAATACAGCTAGCTAAACAATGGATGACAGTGGTGGGGTAGGTTGTAACACAATTTTTGAATATGTTACAACCTGTGGAATGGGGCTAGTAGACCCATTTAATGTCTGTTTAATTTCATCTTTGTGTGTGTGACTGTTCAGCCCTCTCTCTCTTTCCATGAGAGACACAAATACATACACACACAAAAGTATAAACGCTGTGGTTTTTATATTTAGTTTAAAACGTTAATATGATCTTCATTCTCTATGTGAAGAACGGATTGTATGGTATACAATATGTTGGTGAATCTATTTTCACACCTTGTGTACCCTGTTTATGCAATAAATCAGTATATCAAATGGAATTCCATTGTTTTTCTGCATTTTTTTTGTACCTGTTACAATCTACCCCAATAGGTGTTACAATCTACCCCAGTAGTGGGGTAGGTTGTAACAAAGGTACACACTGTATTTGTCATAATCTCACAAATTCTGTAATATAGTTGAAGAGATTTAAATGGTTGCCACTTGTAGTAGACAAATGTGGTTACTTTGCCAAAAAGTTCCAGAACTGTAGCTTTAAAAGAAATGGTAGTTTTAGGTGCTGAAGAAAAATGTGTTACAACCATACCCGGTCTCCCCTACAGTACAAAGACTTACAAAACTGGTGCTCTAAATAGCGATTCTGTTGTCTTTGAAAGGTTCTCTTATTGACGCATTGAACTGCAATTTGGATTAACACCTGCTTTTACAAGGCGGAAGTATTTAGGCGCAGAATTGACGTGCGCTTTCAGGAGCAGTCTTTGTACATACCGCGGAATACATAACTAGGCGCTCTTTACTCTTCCCCTCCCATCTTTTTACGCTAAACTCCCACTTTCCCCTGGATCCTCCCATGAATGCATATGCATGACATTAAAAACGCAATCTGCCACTTTCAGCTCCCACGACAGGCAGTTTGCGCTTTTACATCATTGCGGCCTGTTTGTACATACAGTACTGTACCTCGCAATGATTTTACACGCACGTTGCGAAACAAATACGCCTGAAGTGGGCGCAAAAGCGTTAGTACATCTGGCCCTCAGTGTCTTGTACTCACTTACTCCCCTAACTACAGCAATTTGTAACTTTACTGTAGTTTTCAAATGGTTGTACAAGTACTGTATAGTGCTGTCTTGAGCATTTTAAGGTAGTGTCACCGAGTTCTGACCTTTTGCATTGGAAAACACTGAGAGAATGTGTAACAATGTGTCATAATGAAAACATGACAAAGCCATTTGACTATCTTGTTCATAAACGATGGTGTCAAGACTTCTCATTTTGATGACACTGGCAGTTTCATTGACATAAATACTTGCTTTTGAGGAACGGACTATCCATTTTGAGCAAGTGACGTGCTTTTGCAGGTTATCCACGAGGTTTTGCAGTTTGCACTAATTGTTTTGAGAAATGCACTAACTGCTGTGCAAATGTTAAAAGCACCAAAGTGACTGAGAAAAACTGTATTACACATTATTGAAGACAACTGGATGTGAATATCTTGTTTTGGCACTAATTTTCCCCTCCTACCCAAAACATCGGGGGGGGCCGCATGAAAGCTGCTGGCCGACTGGATCTGGCCCCCGGGCCTTATGTTTGACACCCCTGATTTAATATGTTTTTGTTTAACTTAAATAACGATAGATAGATAGATAGATAGATAGATAGATAGATAAGTAGTAAGTAAGTTGATAACACCTGTGATAAGCAGTTTGGAGTCATGGCAGTAGATAGATACTTTATTGATCTCCATGGGGAAATTCAAGAAGCACTTCAGTATTGAGAAGCACTGTGTTTGTGGTAAATAATTGTGGTTAAACTCATTCCCAGGTTTGCATTCCCGAAGCCATTTGCCAGCCTGACCCCTCAGATTATAAACGGCACCATGTTTGTGTACCAGGAAGCCACTAAGAACCTTCTGCCCACCCCCGCCAAGTCCCATTACCTATTCAACCTCCGTGACTTCTCACGAGTCATCCAGGGAGTCTGTCTGTCCAGGCCAGAGACGGCCGACAACCCCAAAGCCATCAAGCGCCTCTGGGTGCATGAGGTAATCCCTATGTGGGCAGCCCTTCCCAGTGGGTCCCTATATGACCAGTTGAATAATACAGCCTTTAGCCTTGAATACCGTTTTTATTGGGAATACTACAAAACAAGCTTATAGATAAATGGAAATGGCCATTAAATTGAGGGCATTAAAAATTGTTCTGTAAAAAAAGTTTTTCATAGTAATAATGATAACATTATAAAAACACTATATACATTACACTTGTGGATAATTGAATATTATTGATGCAGAAATGCTCCTATGTTAATTTCTTGCCTCTCTGTCTGTGTCCATCAGGTCCAGCGGGTGTACTACGACAGACTGGTGTACAAGTCTGACCAGGCGTGGATGGTGGGCTGCCTGCAGAACGTGTGCGACAGCCACCTGAAAGAGAACTTCCACCAGCTCTTCCAGCACCTGGACCAAAACAATGACGCGTGCGTGACGGAGGATGACCTGCGCAGCCTCATGTTCTGCGACTTCCACGACCCCAAGGGCAATGACCGCAACTACCGGGAGGTGGCCGATCTGGAGCCCCTGCGGCAGGTGGTGGAGGGCCACCTGGAGGAGTACAACAATGTGAGCAAGGCGCCCATGAACCTGGTGCTCTTCCGCTTCGCTATCGAGCACGTGTGCCGCATCTCGCGCGTCATCAAGCAGCCGCGCGGCCACGCCCTCCTGGTGGGCGTGGGCGGCAGCGGGCGGCAGTCGCTCACGCGCCTGGCGGCGCACATGGCCGAGACGGAGCTCTTCCAGGTGGAGATCTCCAAGAGCTACGGCATGACGGAGTGGCGCGACGACCTCAAGGTCTTCATGCGCAAGTCCACGTCCACCGAGATGCACGGCGTCTTCCTCTTCACCGACACGCAGATCAAGATGGAGTCCTTCCTGGAGGACGTGAGCAACCTGCTGAACACGGGCGAGGTAATTATGTCATTATGTCATTATTTTCTGCCATTGGTAATCACCTTGCTCTGCTCTATCTCCATCTCCATGGACACCTATCCAAAAACATCTAACAGCGTTACTTTCACTTATACGTACTTTGACACTGTGTCAGTTGCTGTAGCAAAGCTGGTAGATGGACTATCATCTTACTATTGTATTTTCCTCATTGCTGTATTACACGGCTCTTCATAGTGCTGCAGAATGCTCCATTTACTTGAATGGGCCTTCCCAACGTTCGGAGGTCTGATATTTCTGTATAACAGACATGTGCTCCGCTGGCACGTCAGAGTCCTGTCCGCCCTGTCGGATACATTATCCCCTACTTGTTGATTGTTTGTCTTGTTCTGTCTGTGTCATGTAAGCTACTGTATGTCTTAATTTCCCTCGGGGTGAACTAAGTATCTGGCTGTCTATCTGTCTATCTATCTCTCTATCTCTCTATCTATCTATCTATCTATCTATCTATCTATCTATCTATCAATCTACAGTGGGTACTACTTCGAATTGTCTGGCTTCCCGTGTGATTCTCACGTGACTTCACGCGTGAATCACGTGTCTTTTATTTATATTTCCCCAATGAAGCTGCAATGACCCAAACAACCACCAGGTGGCACTTGTGAGCAGGGTTAGGAACGCCGGTTTTTGCCGCTTTGAGTCTATGCGCGCCAGTATGCTAATGTATGGACCATATATTTACCCGACGTTTTTTTCAGTTGTTTCCACAATATTACCCCCATATGAGCTTTCATTTCGATGGCTGATAGGCCTACAGTACGTCTCCTGCGACAGTCCCATTTAGCACTATAATCAAACAATCCAAAAGTTAATTAAATCCCGAAACAAACTGTTGTATCTAAATGAAAACATCCATGTGTCTATCCAAGGTGCCCAACCTGTTTGCGGTGGACGAGAAGCAGGAGATCTGCGAGCGCATGCGCGTGCTGGACCGTCAGCGTGAGCGGGACAAGCAGACGGACGGCAGCCCGCTGGCGCTCTTCAACATGTTCCTGGAGCGCTGCCGCAGCCAGCTGCACGTGGTGCTGGCCATGAGCCCCATCGGAGACGCCTTCCGCAGCCGCCTGCGCCGATTCCCCGCGCTCATCAACTGCTGCACCATCGACTGGTTCCAGGTCAGCCCTGCTGCCACCAGCGTGTGAACACTCACACTTGCACACGTATACACACACACAGACAGACACACACACACTTTTACAGCCACTGTCTACTTTTACCGCCCCCCCCTTTACACACACACTAACATACACACACAAACACACACATACAAATACACTCACAGCCACTGTCTACTGTCATTCTCCCAACACACACACACACACACTCAGTCACTCTGTCTACTGTCACCCCTCCTCCCCATCCGCCCTCCCTATACCCACCCACCCACACACACACACACACACACACACATACATGAGTATTGTCTACTTCCAACCTCTTTTGTTCATCTGGCATTGTTTGGCAGACCTCTGATTCACTGTGGAGCACCAACTGGCATTGTCAGAAAAAACTCAATGTGACAAAAATTGAATTGAAGTGGCAGTCAATTTGCTTTGATGAGGGTGCCATCTGCTAAATGAAAAATCAAACTCTCTGAGCGCAGTTTATTATGTGTGTTGCAGCGGAGGCCTGCAGTGGCGAAACACTAATTGTACACAATGAGCATCTCTGGTTTTGGTGTAACTTCACCAGGTCGCGTCTTTTCAGATCAGGTTCATCTATTGTCTGTCATCCCAATTATGTCGAACTTCTATGAAAGCGAGCGGCGTGTTGGAACTAATTACAAATTTCAGACCTGTGTCAGCAGGAGATGTGTCGGCCACACACTGTGTTGTGTGTGTGTGTGTGTGTGTGTGTGTGTGTGTGTGTGTGTGTGTGTGTGTGTGTGTGTCTGTGTGTCTGTGTGTGTCTGTGTGTATCAGTGTTGTAGTCAAGTCACTATGCCTCGAGCCCAGGTTCGAGTCCCCAGTGTTCAAGTCCGAGTCAAGTCCAAGTCATTAAAAAAATTCCAAGTCAAGTCCGAGTCAAGTCCGAGTCGAGTCCGAGTCGATCCACGTCGAGTCCAAGTTGAGTTGAGTCCATAAAGTAAGCATACATGTCGTTCCATTTTTTCCCATTGCAGATGAAATCCTTGAAAGCAAAACGGACAATCTTCTGTCTCCAAGCAGGGGTGCCATCACTTGTGTGAAAGTAGTATTGCCAAATTTGTTGCCAAACCCAATGTGTTGTATTATATTGGAGGGAATACCATACCATAGCCATACCATAGCCTACGATAGCCCAGTGTGTGTGTTTGATGCTGAGTTTTGGAGCTGAAGATGTGACAGCCTCTTTCTCTCTCTCTCTCGCTCTCTCTCTTCCGTTTCAGAGCTGGCCGGAGGACGCCCTGCAGGCCGTGGCCTCCCGCTTCCTGGAGGACGTGGAGATGGAGGACGAGGCGCGCCTGGGCTGCATCAACATGTGCAAGAGCTTCCACACGTCCACCATCAACCTCTCGGCCCGCTTCCTGGCCGAGCTGCAGCGCCACAACTACGTCACCCCCACCTCCTACCTGGAGCTCATCTCCACCTTCAAGACGCTGCTGCAGAAGAAGAGAGCGTAAGGGCCACGCCTGGCATGAGTTGGGAGGATGATTAGGGGGTCATGCTACATGCTAATGCTACAAAAGAGCATTAGCATTATGCATGATAGCATTAGGCGAGGATCACATCAGCCAGCGGCAAGCGGCAAACGTAATGCAACGCTCAGACCATAATAAGTTTTATCTCGTTCCTAAGCAACACAAACGGTTTGTCAATTGAATACGCTCGCGTTGCGCTTTGAAAGTTGAACCAAGTTCAACGCTCAGCTTGTTCAACGCTAGCTTTACGCCAGCATTGCCACCGTTCCGCTAATGAACCATAGAGAAGAATAGGAAACTTGCCGCTGGCTAATGTGATCCCTGCCTTACAGTATGGTAGGATTGTAGCTTTATGATTCCTGTTTTGTCTAGTTTGTCAATGGAGAACAGAAAATAATGGCTAAGAGTGACAGTAATTACTTCCAATGCCAGAGAGGAAGTAAAAGAAAATAATAAGAGCTATATAACTATTTCTACTACTAAAATAAATTATTAAAACATAGTTTTTTTGATTAGTTCAACAACCTTTGGAGCTTGTGAATATGAGAGGATGATGCTGATGTTGAAAATGTTGATAATGACTCACTTGACCTAAGCTTTCTTTTCTCCTGTGTGGAACATAGGCCTTTGGGTCTGTTTGACACATCTTGTGTCAGCGCTGCCCCAGAAATTATAGTGCTTGATGATGATGGTGTCCCTGACCCTGCTGGTGTGTGTGTGTGTGTGTGTGTCCAGCGAGGTGATGACACTGAAGCGGCGCTATGAGGTGGGCCTGGACAAGCTGCAGTCGGCCGCGTCGCAAGTGGCCACCATGCAGGTGGAGCTGGAGGCGCTGCAGCCGCAGCTAAAGGTGGCCAGCAAGGAGGTGGACCAGATGATGGTGATCATCGAGCACGAGTCCGTGGAGGTGGCCAAGACAGAGAAGGTGGTGCGCGTGGACGAGGCGGTGGCCAACGACCAGGCCATGGCCGCCAAGGCCATTAAGGACGAGTGCGACGCCGACCTCGCTGTGGCCATGCCCGTGCTGGAGTCGGCCCTCGCAGCCCTGAACACTCTCACCCAAGCGGTGAGGCACAGGAGAGGGGGAGGGGGAGGGGCAGTCTGCTAAATAATGCCACAGAGGTCTATTTCACTCCTCTGGGTCACAGAAACCAATAGATGATGTCAATGGCATACGATTCAGAATACAGAATACACCTGTACACAAGAGAGATATAAATTCCTTGTGTTATTACTGTGGGACTTCCCACACTGTCTGATCATCAACCAAACCAAATGAATACTTTACAGTATAAAGTAATGAAGTAATATGATTCTAAGATATTGATACAAGATAAAGCATTTCAATAGATATGTACATATATATATATTACTCGGCTCTTCATAATGCTGCAGAATGCTCCATTCACTTGAATGGGCATTCCCAACGTTCGGTGGTCTGCTATTTCTCGATAACAGGTCGTTGCAAAGTATAACAGACCTCTGTCAAGGAAAATGGGTTTTGTGCTTGACATTCACGTCTTTTATATCAGTCCGCAAGTAGTCAGGTCACTTCTTGCATTGGAACTTCAGCATTGGAAGCAGACGGTTGATCAGCTGTGTTCAAAAGAATGTTTGATTCAAGTTCAGCGTGTGTTGCGAACTATTTGTTTCTGTAAAAGCCACTATGAAAGGGTAACAAATAAATATAAAGAGTCATACCGTGTGGAGTTTATTTTTCGTTTTTGCAAGTAACCGTGTAATAAGTGGGATAATGTGTAGAACGCCGGTCATTATTGGAAAATAAGTCTCGACAGGGCGAACAGGACCCCGACGCGGTCTTATTTCGTCCTGAAGGGACTTATTTTGTCCAGCATTCTATACATTATGCCTTACATATTGCAATATGTATTACAATTGCAATATTTATATGTGTGTGTATTACAGAATATTACTGTTCATTTATTTAGTTAAGGTGGCAAATAGCATTTTTCATCAAACTAAGTGACATGGCATTTAATGACAACGCCTCATTGTTAAGTAGAAGTTTAGGTAATAAAAGCATTGCTCCTCTTCTATCCTTTGTAGGACATCACCATGGTGAAGGCGATGAAGAGTCCACCGGCCGGCGTGAAGCTGGTGATGGAGGCCATCTGCATCCTAAAGGGCATCAAGCCTGACCGCATCCCCGACCCGTCAGGCTCGGGCAAGAAGGTGGAGGACTACTGGGGCCCCGCCAAGAAGCTGCTGGGCGACATGAAGTTCTTGCAGAGTCTGCACGAGTACAACAAGGACGCAATCCCGCCCAGCCAGATTGCCATCATCCGCAACAAGTACATTACCAACCCGGACTTCGTCCCCGAGAAGATCCGCGTGGCGTCCACTGCCGCCGAGGGTCTCTGCAAATGGGTGTGCGCCATGGACTCCTATGACAAGTTAGTATGGTTACCATGGGAATCATGACAAACAAAACACAAAAGCAAACACAAGAGCGTCTTGTTTGTCAACACCTCTAATACCTTAACATGCCTAACTCTCTTACTGTGCACTTCTTTACCCGGACTCTTTTGCACTCTCTCAAATTCAGTAGAATTAGTACTTCCTGTTTGCTCCAAGGTCAAGACTGTTTGTTGTGCCGCAACCGTATGTCACCACAAATAGAAGTGTCTGCCAAAAAATGAAGAGACCACTGCACATTTCTGATGTCATTCTGCGGTTGCTGAGTGACATTCAAATGAGTTGACGGTCATATTCAAATTTGCAGTGGTCTCTTAATTTTGAATATGACCGTCAACTCATTCGAATGTCACTCAGCAACCGCAGGATGACATCCTAAAAATGTCCAGTGGTCACTTCATTTTTTTCCAGAGCTGTACATTAAAAAACTCTCAAGCACACACCCAGGTTTGGCATATGCATAAGACAGTTACAGGCAGAGTAGAGAAATGTTTAATGTCTGTGCATTTGTAAGTTGATGAGCTCAGAATTCATATTTGTTTCTTAAACATTTGGTTGCATAACATCGATCATTTTCTAAACACAATGTTCTCCTCAAACTCCACCGCACACTTTGCTGGAGAGAGGCTTGGAAATGCTCACTTTTGGGAGGACAGTGTTTCCCAGAGAATTGAATTCCATTTGTAGTGGTTGGTTTGTAGAATTAACTTGAATGCAACAGTTTAACAAATTAGCACAGTTTAGCACAGTTTAACAAATTAGCACAGCGTGGTTATGATGCTAACCAGATTTAAGCACAATTTAGTACAACCTGGAAAATCCTTGTGTGGTGGTCAATGTTGATATTGTGGTGGGCCGCCACAAATAATTGAATGTATGGGAAACACTGGAGGAAAAGAAGAGAGAAGGAGAGAGAAGGAGAGAGAAGGACAGATGCCCTTTGCCTCTCTGCCCTCAGGGTTGCCAAGGTGGTGGCTCCGAAGAAAGAGAAGTTGGCGCAGGCGGAGGGCGAGCTGAAGGTTGCCATGGAGAGCCTCCAGAAGAAGCAGGCCGCCCTTAAAGAGGTCCAGGACAAACTGGCCAATCTGCAGGAGACGTTGGAGGCCAATAAGACCAAGAAGGCTGACCTGGAAAACCAGGTGAGCTGGACAGGCCACAGTCATTCTGACCTTAACATGAACACTCAACTGCTGGAATTTCTTATCATTATTTATTTCATTTTAAATGAGTCCAAGGACATTGTGGGTTCTGATGGTGTTGGTTGTTTGTTTCTGAAGATGCTATTTGTTTAAGCGTTATTTGGTTTTGATGTGGTTTGCATGACATTTGAGGATTCCATCTGAGTAATTTTCTTCCCCTCGGAACATAATTTTGGTGAAAACTGCAGAAATGTCTTGTGTGTCCCCGTAATTTGTCAAATAGATGGCAAAAGATCATAAATCAACAAAACCCATCTGTCAAATTTGTTTGCATATTTGTTGAGAGTTTAGAATTTATTTTTGCCTTCAAAAGACTTTTTTCTCTCCCTTCCCTCGGCATCTGTTTATTTTCTTGCTGCTTCTTGCTCTGTGTGCTTTGAAGCCACAAAGAATATCACCCGACGCGTTCCTCTTTGTTTCTCTCTCTCGCTCTCTCACTCGCTCCCAATGGTCCCCTGCCATCTCTGCACGCATTTGTCTGTGGAGGAAGAGTGTCAGTCACCGGGGGTCTGGGCAGCTCTCCTGCCGTGAGGGTCTTGTCTCTCTGTTGTGTCCCATTTCGCCGCCTTTCATCTTTCTCTTCCACCCTCGTCTCTCCACCAGTGCGTTTCAAAGGGAAGAAAATATTTATGTCGTCTGATCTCTCAAGTGGCTGCTCCCACCGCGTAACATGTCAGATCAATGATTTACTCGTGGGAATAAATAAATAAATAAATAGATAGATAAATATAAACACAATCCGTGACCTCTAATAGAGTACATGTCTGGAGAGGAAGGCGCTAATTTGTCTCGGAATCTGACCTTGGCCAGACAGAACGGTGTTTCACAGTAGCAGGTTTACTTGTTTACAAGGGAGCAGATGTCGGGAGAGGCCACACAAATGGGTGACCTTGCCCGTCATGCCATTTTATCACCGTCTCCCCTATAAACAATGTTTTCACAAGCGTGACCTGTAACATGGCGGCGTTCCCTTCCTCCTCCTCCCAACCCCCAGGTGGAGCTGTGCAGCAGGAAGCTGGAGCGTGCCGAACAGCTGATCGGCGGCCTGGGCGGGGAGAAGACTCGCTGGAGCGAGATGGCGCTCCACCTGGGCGAGCTCTACACCAATCTGACCGGAGACATCCTCATCTCGGCGGCCATCGTGGCCTACCTGGGGGCTTTCACGTCCAGCTACAGACAGGTGAGCGCAGAGCTCCGAGACCCCAAGCAGCTATACATCACTGCACACGCGCACGCGCACACACACACACACACACACACACACAAGATATCTGAGCTCAAATAAGACCGAGTCCAAGTGTAGCATACACAGATGGTAAATAATGCCTGCTGATTCACACCATGAAATGTACTGTGTGTATGGCCGTATAATGCATGCAAACATGAAAGTCTGTGTCGGTTCATCAGTCACAAACAGAGCAGCGGGGTACAGCTCCATACCAGCATCAGCTTCACTATGGGAGCGCATGGATGACTGAAGGCCCAGGCACACTCTGATCCACTACAACCACGTGCTGTGCTTGTGTGTGTGTGTGTTTGTGTGTGTCTGTGTTTGTGTGCGTGTGTGTGCAAGGGTGTGCGTGTTTGTGTATGTGTGTGTGTGTGTGTGTGTAAGGGTATGTGTGTGCGTGTTTGTGTGTGTGTGCTAGTGTCCCAGGCTTCCACTCACCATTGCACTGTTTGATGTGTACGTGACCGTGGGATGCCAGCTACTTTAATATTTAACCGTCTCTGTCTTTATGAAACTCATAGGGGGGCATATTAAAGCAGTCCCTTTGTCTCTCCCAAGCAGATGCCGCTACACATGCTCCTCATCAGTTGTCTGTTTTTAACAACAAAAGCCACGCACATAAAAAATGAATGAGGCCCGTTAAATATTAGTGCCACAGGGAAAAGATTTAGTTTGGAACTCCACTAGATGTTTTCAGATTTTTCACTGTTTTCCATACCAAAAATCAAGCTTTTCTTTTTTTGTTCATATTGTATTCTATTCCAAAGAAACACAAACTAAAAGAAAACATTGTAACAATCTAGAGAGCTTGTCAGAGGAAGTGAGATTTGTTTATTTTGCTGCAGTTTTTGCAGGGACAGCCGAAGAAGTGACTGGCATGAATAGGGGTCTTTAGTGGCCCCAGGCTATGCTGGAGTGTGTAGCGGAACAAATGCTTTTCAACACCTGACATGCCATTGTGTACTTTTCTTTATGTGTGTGTGTGTGTACCAGGCAGCCACTACAGAGTGGATGGACCTGTGTAAGTCCAGAGAGATCCCCTGCTCCAAAAACATGTCCCTGATGAACTCCCTGGGGGAGCTGGTGAAGATCCGCAGCTGGACCATCGCTGGCCTGCCGTCCGACAGCTTCTCCATCGACAATGGCATCATCATCTCGTGAGTGACCCCTCCCCCCCCCGGCACCAGCAATGTGAACATGCAAACAAACCCAAACAACCTGTGGTCATTACAGAGCTAGCTGGACACGGGCGCTAGGCTCCTGAAGTGTGGAGATATAGTCAGTAATGCAGGTGTAGCAGTTGGGGATTTGCACATGTCATATTATAGCCCTCCATGTCAAACTACCCACTGGAACAGGGGCAGTAGCCAGTTGTTGTTTACCAGTCCAGCAGAAATCTGGACACAGGCCACGTATTAAGTGTTCAGTATGCAGCACGGCACTGTAGTCCTCTCGCATTTCTACACCAAAAAAAAATAGTTCCTCCTGACTCCGCTGTCCCCTCTCACCTCATCTCACCTCTCCTCACATCTACTCTCCGTCGCATCTTCCTCCCACTCACCCCTCCTCTTCCTCTCCTCCTTATCTTCTCCTCACAGCAACGCTCGCCGCTGGCCTCTGATGATTGACCCGCAGGGCCAGGCCAACAAGTGGGTGAAGAACATGGAGAAGGCCAACAGCCTGCACATCATCAAGCTGAGCGACGGCGACTTTGTGCGCACCCTGGAGAACTGCATCCAGTTCGGCACGCCAGGTCAGCAGCACACGTGCAGTACCACTGCCCGCCTACAGGGGTCTCTGTATTACCACTCACAACTCCTTTTTTTGGAGCGTTTGATAGTGATGTGTGGAGGCTCTCGGTTCCCCTCTCCACCTCTCTCTCTACCCTTCTCTACTCCTCCCTCTCTACCCTTCTCTACTCCTCTCTTCCCCCTCTTCTCCTCTCTTCCCCCTCTCCACCTCCCTCTCTACCCTTCTCTACACCTCTCTTCCCCCTCTTCTCCTCTCTTCCCCCTCTCCACCTCTCTCTCTACCCTTCTCTACTCCTCTCTTCCCCCTCTCCACCTCTCTCTCTACCCTTCTCTACTCCTCCCTCTCTACCCTTCTCTACTCCTCTCTTCCCCCTCTTCTCCTCTCTCTCTACCCTTCTCTACTCCTCTCTCTCTACCCTTCTCTACTCCTCCCTCTCTACCCTTCTCTACACCTCTCTTCCCCCGCTCCACCTCTCTCTCTACCCTTCTCTACACCTCTCTTCCCCCTCTCCACTCTCTCTCTACCCTTCTCTACACCTCTCTTCCCCCTCTCCACCACTCTCTCTACCCTTCTCTACTCCTCTCTTCCCCCTCTCCACCTCTCTCTTCTCCTCTCTTCCCCCTCTCCACCTCTCTCTCTACCCTTCTCTTCTCCTCTCTTCCCCCTCTCCACCCCTCTCTCTCTTCCCTTCTCTACTCCTCTCTTCCCCCTCTCCACCTCTCTCTTCTCCTCTCTTCCCCCTCTCCACCCCTCTCTCTCTTCCCTTCTCTACTCCTCTCTTCCCCCTCTCTACTCCTCTCTCTCTTCCCTTCTCTACTCCTCTCTTCCCCCTCTCCACCCCTCTCTCTCTTCCCTTCTCTACTCCTCTCTTCCCCCTCTCTACTCCTCTCTCTCTTCCCTTCTCTACTCCTCTCTTCCCCCTCTCCACCCCTCTCTCTCTGCCCCATCTGCCCCCACCTCTGAGGGTTGTTTGCTGATGAGTGGGAGCCGAAGGCGCCGCTCTTCCTGTCTTCATTTCACGCCTCCAGTGTCCCGCAGGAGGCCCCCAGGTGGGAGTGGAACCTGATAGGCAAATGAGCCATGGAATCTGACTGGTGCCAATTGCCTCTCTCCCCCCCCCCCTCTCTCTCTCACTCTCTCTCTCTCTCTCTCTCTCTCTCTCTCTCTCTCTCTCTCTCTCTTTCTCTCTCTCTTTCTCTCTCTCTCCCACTGTCTCTCCTTGTCTTTTTGCTGCTCTTTTTCTCACTCTTGTCCACCTGCCGTTGTGAGGTTTGTCGATTCCGTTTGGCTCAAGTCAACAGGCAGTGGGAACAGTGGGATTTGTTTGACCTTGTCTTGAGCCCTGTGTTGGAACTGAATTATTGCTTTGCTCAGATTGAAGTAGTAGTGGCAATAGTAGTAGAACAATAATGTATTTGTCTACAGCAATAGCACACACACACACACACACACACACACACACACACACACACACACACACACACACACACACACACACACACACACACAGTATTTATAATTAAATATAGTTAAAATACTCCTGAGATAGATTAGAGAAAAAATGGAGATACTGTAGGGATATTGAAATTACCTTTGTTTCCTTGTGGTGTTTAGTCATAGAGGGTACAAAGGAATGTTTGTATCTATTGCTTTTTTAGCTAGTCAGTGTTTGAGCCAGCAGACAAGGCTTGGTATTCAGGCTGCAGGCGATGGGTCCTGTCAGACAGAATGGATCCTGCCTTCTGAAGCTGTTTCTTATACAACTCAGACAGAATGGATCCTGCCTTCTGAAGCTGTTTCTTATACAACTCAGACAGAATGGATCCTGCCTTCTGAAGCTGTTTCTTATACAACTCAGACAGACTTTTCTGTTAAACACCAGTGACACAGCTACACACCTTACAGCGACACAATGCTATTCTTTTACCTTTAAATAACCGCTTCTAACTTGCTGGTGCTGCACAGGCTTATAATAGGGAGAATGAAGTCTCTAGCATAGCCAGCACAGGCGTAGTACGCTTGATATTGCACTAGGTAATGTTGTAAGATGGGTAGTAGGATGACTTTTTTTTAGTCTGTTTTTTTTTTTTTTTATGAACTGGATACTCTCTGAGCGCTAAATATAATTTAATATTGATGCCAAGGTGGCATAGTCATCAATTCCTCCATGGTGTTGCTTTAATGACCTTTGAAATAGCATTTGTCTGTTTTACATTGGTTGAAGCATACCAACAGATTAGGGAAAAAGTGAAGATTGACTCTATAAAGGATTTGTGAAAAAAAGAGTCATCAGAGACCTGTCCACATTAAACTTAGCCAGCTTTCTCAGACAATAGAGACGCTGTTGACCTTTCTCACACAGCCTGTTAGTGTTGCAGTCTAAGCTCAGCTTGTTATCAATTATAGTCGCAAAATACTTGTTGTGATTATTCCTATGTCCTGACCATTTGTTTTGACAAGGCTGGAGTCCTTATGTCTAAAATCAATGCACGTGCCATTGGTCTTAGTCACATTTAGTTCCAAGAAAGCTTCACAACATCATCTTACAAAATAGTTCATGACAGGACCGGGTGATGTTTCTTCCTCCTTCAGCAAGCTCACAATGACTGTCACTTCACAATGTGGCTGCTATCGATCTTGGTTCAACCGTTGTTAGTGCACAGGGCATAAAGAGAGGAGAGGGAACGCAGCCCTGAGAAGAGCCAGCCTCTGTGAGATCTGTTTGTGATGAACATTTTATTAAATGTTTCAGAAGACTAACAAAACCAAAACACACGAAGTCCTCCGAGATCTGTTTGTGAGGAAGTCCCAAGATCCAGCCAACTGTGTTAGTATCCAGCTGAAAGCGTTCTAAAAGCTTCTGCACCAACAGTTGGGGCTGTATAGGTTTAGAGCCTGTGTCCACCAATAGTGGTTTTTGCTCTGACGGCGGCAATTTTCTATACAAATCCTATGAAGTTCAACGTTCATAGCGTTCAGTGCCCTCGGCGGGTAAAAAAGCCTTGCCGCTAACTGTTTTTTTTTTCGCCACGCACACTCAGAGCGCTGAAAGATGAAATCTGTTCAACTTTTAGAACAGCGCTGGGCTTGTCAATGTCACTTCTCTCACGACGACCTTTTGGATGCTATTTCACTCCAGGAGAAGTAACTTTGCAGGAGGTTGTTTTGCATGTCAACTTGCTCTCACAGTCCTCAGATTTTCATTGTTGGTTTTTAGTATAATGTTAGTCTTGAAAAACATCATCTTTAGGATAGCCAACTCAGTTGTGTTGAGTCAGTCAGTTGAGGTACGGCAGCAAATTACGTTTGTACACAAAAACATAAAGATATTATAATACATCATATAAAAGATACCAAGCAAAGAGGTGTAATTGTATTTCATTTTCTTTTCAGTTTTGCTTTAACCAGACACAGCAAGATAATGAACTTCCTTTCCAGTAATGACAGCATGTGCACTGAGTGATGCATCTGACATGCTGCTGTCATGCCCATGTTTATTCCTCCCTCCTACCTGTAGTGCTGCTGGAGAACATTGGTGAGGAGCTGGACCCAATCCTGGAGCCTCTGCTGCTCAAGCAGACCTTCAAGCAGGGCGGCAGCATTTGCATCAGGCTCGGCGACTCCACCATCGAGTACGCGCCTGCCTTCCGCTTCTACATCACCACCAAGCTCAGGAACCCCCACTACCTACCTGAGACTTCAGTCAAGGTGAAGCTCTTACTGAATGCAGATATATTTCTTTTTAAAATGGATTTATTCATTTGGTTGATGGTTTTATCCAAAGCGACTTACGTATGTCAGTTTTCACAGGGCCAGTCGTCCTGGAGATAATCAGTGTTAAATGCCCTGCTCAAGAGCACAATGGTGGCAAACACGACCCACAACTTTTTGGACCACTGCATGCTAGCCCATCTCCTTAGCCACTACGCTACCACTGCCCATAGTACACACACACACACACATCGGAAGTAAACACATACATTACATTACATTTCTAGAATGTCTCCACATTCCAAGAATGCTGTAGGTAAATGCTTATCTAATACATCTGATGTAAATTGCTGCATCAGTCTACGTCTAGATATGGAAGTCACATGAGAGCATCTTCTGGACCACCATCTTGTTTTTCCCTCACTGACTGATTGATTTCCTCTTGGGCTGTGTTCTCATGGAGAGCAATCTTCCAGCAGCAGTGCAGCTCAAGCAGTGTCGAGTGCAGACAACACGTTTGACATTATCTCTCAAATATCAATTGTTAATGTTTCTGTAAAACTGCAAACTGGCAGCTGGACGAGGCAGGTGTGTTTGTGCATGTTAATGAGAGCTGCATCCTCCTATATTCCCCTTCAAACAGCTGCGTGCGTGGGCTCTCAGAAAACGCGCCGAGGAAAAGAATCTCCTGCAATTTGCTGTAATAGTGAGCAACACTCACGCTGAGAAAGTTTTGTGTTTTTGTGCAAGATGCAGTTCTTGATGGTCTCGCCTGAAACAAGCATTCTCTCAGAGAGACAAAAAAAAGGGAGCGAAGTGAACTCCTATCCGTGAGGCATTAGTATTCAGGAAATGACTGCGTAAATAACTCTCTATGTGCATATTGAAATGTGGTGGTCTTTTGCCCAGAAATGTTGTTGCTATTTGCATTTACACATTTTTCATTAAAGCAAGATCTTCTCAAGGACGCCTCCCAAGTCAAGTTTCAGCTCGGAGTCTTCATCAGCCCTTTCTTCAGGGGCGACGACCCTTTCTAAGCTGCATTCAAAATCGGTGTCGGGACTAATTGAATTCATTTGCATGGTTAAAAAAGGTCAAATATGATGCACACTTGCCTAACATGAGCCCTGAGTCTATCAGTCTGAATCTGCTCAGAGCACACACACTACGCAAGTAACTGTCACTCTCCCCAAGAACAGCGCAGCTAAAAAACAACGTGGCAGAAAAAAAAGCGATTTAGAAAAAGTGGCGCATAAAAGTAAATGGCATTATTAAGATGAGGCATTACTGTTGATCATCCCTTGGGCAGTCATTTGCAGGGCGCCCGCTTTACAGTCGGCCATTAAGCCAATCTGGATGGGTTTTTTGCGAGCGGTGCGGTCTGGCTGACTGCCTCCTGACCTGGCGATGGAGGTGCATTAGACCTCGTCTGGTTCCCCCAGCAGCTCTGTCTGAGCAGCCGGCCAACCTGACCAGAGCAGTGGGTGAAACCAAACGAGCCCCGGGAACGAGGGCCACCGGAAAAAACCCCAACATGCTTAGAGAGTAAAGAAGAGGGCCTTGGCTAAGAGCCTTACTCGATAAGTCAGTGGTAGTTTTATTTATTTATTTATGTATTTATTTATTTGTCAGTCACAGGTGCGCTTAAGTGGCCATT
>NC_055958.1:3349002-3454002 GCF_018492685.1 Alosa sapidissima | reverse complement strand
GTGTGGCATCGCTTAGACCACCTTTAACTTAAACAGATTAAAACATATGGCATTTAGACATTTTCCCAAAAACTCAATATAAATTCAAAAATATCCCCAAAATGGGGGATTTTTGGGCCTAAACTATAACAGGAATGGAGAGCACTGGGCTACTCATCAGATGACCGCAGTGAGTGGTTGGGGATGTACAGCCGGATCATATGGGGCAGCCGTGGCCTACTGGTTAGCAATTCGGACCTGTAACCGGAGGGTTGCCGATTCGAACCCCGACCAGTAGGCACGGCTGAAGTGCCCTTGAGCAAGGCACCCAACCCCTCACTGCTCCCCGAGCGCCGCTGTTGATGCAGGCAGCTCACTGCGCCGGGATTAGTGTGTGCTTCACCTCACTGTGTGTACGCTGTGTGTGTTTCACTAATTCACGGATTGGGATAAATGCAGAGACCAAATTTCCCTCACGGGATCAAAAGAGTATATATACTATACTAAACTAGAATTGAGATAGCCGTATAGCAGATCCAGTAAGTGTCTTATAGGCCAAGTTCTATTATAGAGAGCCAATGTAGAGTAACTAGGAGAGGAGTTACATGTGTCCTCTTTGGCTGATTGAAGACCAGGTGTACTGGAGCATTCTGAATCATTTGCAACGATCTTACTACACAATCAGGCAGGCCAGCTAACAGTGAAATACAATAGTCCAGTTTGGAGATAACCTTAGCCTGCACAAGAAGTTGTGTGGAATCTTGTATCAGATAAGGTCTGATCTTCCTAATGTTGTAAAGAACAAACCAACATGATTTTGCAATTCAGGCTACATGCTCAAAGAAATTAAGTCGGTCATCAATTATGACACCAAAGTTACGTGCCAAACTAGTTGGGGTCAGTGAAGAGGAGTCGAGCTGGATGTTAATCGGTTGGGGGTAAAGCTGTTTTAGCTGGAAACACCAAAAGCTCAGTTTTTGAGAGATTAAGTTGAAGGTGTCGGTCTGTCATCCAGACCATCAGGCATGCAGAAATCTGATGGAAAACAGTCCTCAGGTGGTAAAGACAGGTAAAGCCGTACGCATAGCAGTGAGTCAAGTCAAGGAAGTGGTGTAAATAGTACCCTAATACTGATCCTTAAGGCACACCTGTGGTGAGGTCATGATACTTTGATACAAGACACACTGAAAGAACACCCTTTAAGGTAGGATTCAAACCAGTCAAGATCGTTCCCAAAAATTCCCAGTTCCGACAGTGTAGAAAGGAGAATGTCATGGTTTACAGTATCAAAGGCTGCAGTTAAGTCTAGTAGAATTAATACTGATGACTGAACAGACTCCTGATTTGAGGTGGTGCTGTTTACGGATTTGAGTCCGGGCGTGTGCAGGGCTGAACCATGCAGGTTAAACACAACATAGGTTACATCAGCTACTGTCAATGCTTCAGTCACAGACAGAGCAATTTCAGTAGAATGACCACTCTTGAAACCAGACTGCATATGGTCTAGTAGGTTGTTCTGATACAGGAAGTCATAGACTTGCTTGAAGAACACTTCCTCCAAAGCCAACAAGAAAGGAAGAAGGGAGACAGGTCTGTAGTTCTTCATCAATTGTATGAAGTGTACTTAGCAAAGACATAACCCTTGCCTGTTTAAAAGAAGAAGGAACTACTCCAGAACTGAGTGAAGTATTAAACACATGCATGACTACCGGCAGAACAGGGGGTGATGGACTGCAGAAGAATAGATGGAAAAGGATCCAAAGGGCATGTTGTTGGATGACTTCGCTGAAGCAGTAGAGAAACCTCTTCTTCATCAAGAGGAGAGAAAGAGTTCAACAATTCAAAGGGCAAAGCTCTCCTAATGGGCTCATCAAATTGAACACTTATCCTGTTGTGTTCACGGTCAAATGTGACCGATTGACAATTCTTCTCTCAAAAAAATATTGTTAACTTATTCTGACTTAGCCTGGGTGCCATTCTGAACTTAGTCCCGCCCCACGGGAAGTTCGGTCTGGCATTGCTCCATTGTGGGACAAGTATGCTCGCCCTAAATCAGGCGGACCAATCAAATCAGGCTTTACGATGATGGACAGGTGAGCAACAGCGCCTGGTCTGACACGTCCTCTTAGCACGCTTAGATTAGGCTTATGTTTGAAACAAAAACGCTGTGGCTAGAAGGATACATGGCTTTTAAGACCCCATATGGAAAATTCATATTATTTAATGAGTTTGTATCACTGAAAACGATTGTTTCTGAAAACTTTGGCCAGAGTTGAGATGTGGGAAAACTGGTGGTTTCACTTTCATCAAGGGAAAACAGCGCTGTTGCATTGCGACATGTTCCCTCGTTCGTTTGAAATCTCTGATTGACCACCTGTTCGAGGGATTTGCGACAGCTGTTTAACATGTTTGTAGCATATCACTGTTCAACAGAATTATTTTTAAAAACGGAGGGGATATAGAGTAGAGTAGAGTAGAGTATCATTTATTAATCCCGAGGGAAATGAAGGTGTCCAGTAGCACACATACAAAAAAACCCAAAGACATTACACACATCATATATTCACCATACAGCACACGCTTACATACATCTAGCCAGAGTCAGATCTCTCTCTCACACACACACACACACACACACACACACACACACACACACACACACACACACAGCTGTGGTTGTGATGAGAAGAAAATAGTGGTTCATCACATGTGCCATAGCTGACTGGTACATAGCAAAGAGCAGCTAAAAGAGTCAATAACTGGAAAAAGTATTCAGTGTCACTATGCATAGTCCAGGAAGAAATCGGGGTGAACACACACACACACACACACACACACACACACACACACACACACACAGTAGGGGTGGAGTTGGCGTATCAGCAGCAGGAAAAAAAAAAAAAAGAAGATGCATATACTGTAGGAGCAAAAAGGGCATATAGGAGAAGGAGGATGGTCCGTGTGTTTTCTTCCTACACCTCACGGTAAGCTTTTGTTGCTCTGATTGGTTAGGTCTATCCAATTGAGTGCAGAGGCATTCCCCCCCTGTATCGGTTGAAACACGCCCCATAATTACGTCTCAATGGAGCAGTATCAGACTCATATTCTGACTAAATTTGAGTATGACAACGTCAGGCTAATTCTGACTACCATGAGGCTTCTTGACTTTGTTAACACAGGGCATCTGAACACACAAAACAAATTTTGATCATTTCTATAACAATTTGAGTGTTTTAGAACACCCATGTGTATTTCTGGTCAAAAATAACCAGCTATTAGAAATGAATGGGTCAAAAAATGGTCAGTGTATAAAATTGAGTCCAGACACATACTTATTGATCAGATGGACTGTATATGTGCTTCTGTACATTAAAACACACCCTCACTACCCCTTTTTGCTTCTATGTCAGTCCCCAATGGAACCTTTCCCCAATAGAATCTTCCCCTTTCTGACTTGTATGAGCTCAGGTCAGTGAGGCCTGCAGGCCATAAATAGCAAATGGAAGTTTAAAACTGGTTATGTGTGTTACTATGTATTTATAACAAGTTATGATATTTTTGGAAAAAATTCAACATGCCCCAAGTTTTAATCTGTTCCAATAGGGGTTCTGACCTAACCTGACTCTCGCCAGATGAATTTTGTTCTGCCTAGCTCCACTCATCCATCTGGGATCGATCCATTGGAGTGGTGCTTCAGAAGGCTGGGCCTTATTAAAAACTCCTTGCATAAGATTGGATAAGCCACTTGTCCGTCATCTATTGACGTGCTACTTCAACCACTCACATCAAAGCCAACCCGTGATGAACAGTCTCACAGTTGCTTCTACGCTACATCACATCTATGAACTCCCTACAACACATCTATGAAACTCCCGCCCTGCGTCCTGATTGGCTCTACCATACAATCTCGTGCCGAAATCACTCTCAACGGAACCGATCCCAGATGGATGTGACTGGAGCTAGGCGGAACGAAATTCATCTGGCGAGAGTCAGGTTAGTTCTGACCAGGAATCCATGGAGAAAACTTTGACCAAAAAATAGGCCTAATCTTTCCAGCAGACGACCTGTGTAAATGTGAATAACTGGATGAGTGTGTGGAAAGCCAGGCTCACGGCATGGCACGCATCATGCCAATACACCCGCAATCTCGCGTACTCGCTGAAGATGTCAATTAAGAGTTGCATCGCTTCATAAAGTGGTTGCCACACTTGTATAACAAAAGTCCCAACCGCGTCACAGTTGCAAAGCATTCATACCCGATTACTTCACCATTTAATCATAGTCATTATTAGAGTAGAAGTAAAACAGTCCATTATTTTAATGTAGCGCTCAAAATGTTCATAAGCACTCAATAGCGCTCATAGTGCTATTTATAGTGACGGTGTGCATGTCGCTTCGTCACAGGAGGGAAAATAATTTTCAGGCATATCTTGTGGGGAAAAAATACAAAAGTGTAGAATCAGCATGGAGAATACCTCTGCATCAACTGATTTCTGCATGTGTGCCCTGAATACCATCTTCCTTTCAATGGAACGATAATAATACAGTACATGATACTTGATTGTCGTTAGCAATATCAAGCACCATTAAAACATCATACGAGACATATAAATAATACTAATTAAGAAATAATACTTTTGAATCCAGCTTTTACAGACTTGTTGAATGCCACATTATATTACAGTAAGGGCCCTATGTGAGTAGGCGCTCTCTCCCCTCCTCACTGTTTTTAAAGATCGTATTGCTTGTATTTGAATTATGGTCATTTTATGAATATTTGCTTTGTCTAACGAACTTCTTTGAATGCTATGGACAATTCCGAACTCTTGCTTGAACGCACTGCCTAGCCTTCACGCATTTGCACTCATTGGCAAAGTGAAACTAACTTCACCAAGGTTTCAGTCAACGACAAGACAGTTATATGCAATTACTTTCACTATTGACTGACAATGGGTTACCATCGAAAACATAGGCTGAAAAAAGCAACACTTACCCAAATATTGCTCAAATGACTGAACAAAACAACATTTATCCTGCAGAGGATTTGCTTATATCTCGTGACAGTGCGTCTTCAGCTGTGCTCCATACGTGTCTCTCGCCTCTCCCCTAATCACTTTTAACCGTCATTACCAATTTGCAAATGATGGTGAATTACTACTCATCATGAGATGTACAGTATTTCGTAATATCTTTATTCTAATTATGTTTCCCATTGCAATCGTGCAATTTGTAATGTTTTGCATGGATGTGCGCTGGTGTGCGTTCATGAATGATAGAAGGATGGTGCGTGCACCTGCCAATATGACTGTTGGCAATGCGCTCTTAAAATAACATATAAACAACTCGCCATAGACTTCTGACCAGGTGTACAATAGTGATTTTTAGACAATGTGCCAGGGCCCTCCCTAGGTTGTTAATTGCCACACCCCTGGGTGCATTGTTTAAAAAATAAACGTGCAAAATACCGAATTAAAGTTTGCGCGGGTGGAAAACAAGTTTTACGCCATGCGCCAGTGTGCAAAATACAGCCCTTAGTGGTGTGGGTCCTTAGTTGACATAACTGTATGGCCCCATCCCAGAATTCACAGCTGTCCATGTCTTGACCTCAGACCTTTGATCCCAGGTGGACGAGGGTGAGTGGCGCTTCCTACTGACAGGCGGTGTGGGGCTGGACAATCCCTACTCCAACCCCTGCACATGGCTGCCCAAGAAGGCCTGGGACGAGATCTGCCGGCTGGACGAGATGGAGCGTTTCAGCGGCCTGCGCAAGAATCTGGCCACCATGAAGGATGGCTGGAAGACGGTGTACGACAGCAAGGTCAGCCATACAGGTCCCCAGGCAAACTGACAGGAGAGTGTTTGGATGCATTTCAATACTGTGCAAATACTCTCTGAAGTGTGTGTCTCCCTCTCCACTCCTCCTTCCCTCTTTTCATCTCTTCATCTCTCTCTCCACTCCTCCTTCCCTTTCATCTCTTCATCTCTCTCTCCACTCCTCCTTCTCTCTCCTCTTTTCATCTCTCTCTCCACTCGTCCTTCCCTCTCCTCTCTTCATCTCTCTCTCTCCACTCCTCCTTCTCTCTCCTCTCTTCATCTCTCTCTCTCTCCACTCCTCCTTCCCTCTCATCTCTCCATCTCTCTCTCTCCACTCCTCCTTCCCTCTCATCTCTTCATCTCTCCATCTCTCTCTCCACTCCTCCTTCTCTCTCCTCTCTTCATCTCTCTCCACTCCTCCTTCTCTCTCCTCTCTACATCTCTCTCTCCACTCCTCCTTCTCTCTCATCTCTCTCCTCTCTCCATCTCTTCCACTCCTCCTTCTCTCATCTTTTCATCTCTCCACTCCTCCTTCTCTCTCCTCTCTTCATCTCTCCATCTCTCTCTCTCTCCACTCCTCCTCTCTCATCACTCTGCTCTCTCCATCTCTCTCTCCACTCCTCCTTCTCTCTCCTCTCTTCATCTCTCCATCTCTCTCTCTCCCTACGCTACAGGACCCTCATCGCACCACTTTGCCAGGAGACTGGCAAGAAAAGCTTGGCAATTTCCAGAGAATGCTAATCATTCGTTGCTTAAGACCAGACAAGGTAGGTCATATAAAAGCAACACAATGCATGGTCCTTTTTGGTTTTTATTTTTAAATAAAGAACTGTGAAATCATTTTCATAACACAATTAAACTCCCACCAACATGTGATACTCACACACAGTAAAAATATACTGTTATCTAACAGGTGTTATTCTTGTTGTTTATTCACCCACCTGTTGTTTTCACCCATTTTTTTCACACTTCTTACTCCTTTACCTCGCATGCAACTCTTTTCTCTGCTCTTTTTATATTCCTCCATTCCCAACCCTCCTCTCCTCTTCAGCTCATCCCAATGGTCCAAGAGTTCGTGGCAGGCAGTCTGGGCCAGCAGTTCATCGAGGCCCCGCCGTTCAACCTGGGCAAGGCCTTCGGCGACAGCCACTGCTGCGCATCGCTCATCTTCATCCTGTCGCCCGGCTCCGACCCCATGGCCGCGCTGCTCAAGTTTGGAGAGGAACAGGTACGTACCGCTGACCACCACCGACCCACTGCCCAAACAACACCCAACCAGACTCCAACCAGCACCTAGCCATCCTGTGTCTACGATAATATTTACATTTATTCGTCATTAGAGGCAGTGGTGATCCAGAGTTACTAACTGTACAAATACAATGTTTTCATCAGTAGTCGGTAAGGAAGGAAGCCAGCTTGTGATCTTGGGGTCGATTGCCCCTTGCACTAGTACATGCTCCGCCATCTGTGTCTTCCTCGTGTTGGGCTTGTGCTGGACTGTTATGGCTAGATTTTATTTGTCTGTGTCCTGATGTATGTGGTCAATCTCTGGTTTGTTTGGTGTGTCCATCCAGGGCTTCACAGGGAACAGGCTTACCTCGCTGTCTCTGGGCCAAGGCCAAGGCCCCATCGCCATGAACATGATCCAGACAGGCATCAAGGAGGGCACCTGGGTGGTCCTGCAGAACTGCCACCTGGCCACCTCCTGGATGTCCACCTTGGAGCGCGTGTGTGAGGTGTGTGTGTGTGTGTGTGAGAGAGAGTTGCGTGTGTGTGAGAGAGTTTTGTGTGTGTGTGTGTGTGTGTGTGTGTGTGAGAGAGTTTTGTGTGTGTGTGTGAGTGTGTGTGTGTGTGAGTGTGTGTGTGTGTGTGTGTGTGTGTGTGTGTGTGTGTGTGAGGTGTGTGTGTGTGTGTGTGTGTGAGGTGTGTGTGAGGTTTATGCGCATGTGTGTGAGAGGTGTGTGTGTGTGTGTGAGAGAGTTGTGTGTGTGTGTGTGTGTGTGTGTGAGGTGTGTGTGTGTGAGGTTTATGCGCATGTGTGTGAGAGGTGTGTGTGTGTGTGTGTGTGTGTGTGAGGTGTGTGTGAGGTTTATGCGCATGTGTGTGAGAGGTGTGTGTGTGTGTGTGAGAGAGTTGTGTGTGTGTGTGTGTGTGAGGTGTGTGTGTGTGAGGTTTATGCGCATGTGTGTGAGAGGTGTGTGTGTGTGTGTGTGTGTGTGTGAGGTGTGTGTGAGGTTTATGCGCATGTGTGTGAGAGGTGTGTGTGTGTGTGTGAGAGAGTTGTGTGTGTGTGTGTGTGTGTGTGTGAGGTGTGTGTGTGTGAGGTTTATGCGCATGTGTGTGAGAGGTGTGTGTGTGTGTGTGTGTGTGTGTGTGTGAGGTGTGTGTGAGGTTTATGCGCATGTGTGTGAGAGGTGTGTCCGTGTGTGTTTGTGTGTTCATGTGGACTTGGCCAGCCAAATGAAGAAGCAGACTTTTTTTCCAGTGCCACAGTGTGAACAGAAGGCTTCTGAATGCAAAAAGTTGACCAAAGCCCTCTGGCTAGCCGCTCTGCTGTCAGACATTACAGTGCGCTAATGGCCTGCCAATGGTGGTGTCCTCTCCTGGTGAGGTGACTCTTAAATACTGTGTGACCTCTGCATTTCAGGAGCTGAACCCGGACACCACCCACCCAGACTTCCGCCTGTGGCTGACCAGCTACCCCTCGCCCAACTTCCCCGTGGCCGTGCTCCAGAATGGGGTGAAGATGACCAACGAGGCGCCCAAGGGCCTGCGCGCCAACATTGTCCGCTCCTTCCTCATGGACCCCATATCTGACCCTGAGTTTTTCAACAGTAGCAGCAAGCCGGTGGGCCTTTAGGGTGTTCATCTATGTGTGTGTGTGTGTGTGTGTGTGTGTGTCTGTGTGTGTGTCCAACAATGTGTGCAGATGAATCAAGGGATTTTCAAGTGTAGAATATAAGTGCTAGGTTTCTCTCCTTATTCCTTCCTCCTTGTGTGCACAAGGCATAGCAATGCACACTTATCACACAATACATGCTATTTATATCGATGTGCACTTATTAAAACGCAGCACATACTGTACATTAATGGCGCCCTGAGGTTGAACTGTGAAATTATATTGAAAAACAATTGATTGTTGATTAAATTTAATGTAAATTAAATTAAAAACGAAATATTGTATAGCCTTCTGTTGCTCAGAAATTGTACTTTTCTATACATGTAGCAATTCAAAGCATTTAGAATGAGCATGTCTTCTACACGCTGTTGAGTAAACAACCCTAGTATTTTTTTGTAAAGGTCATTGTGTGTGTGTGTGTGTGTGTGTGTGTGTGTGTGTGTGTGTCCAATAGTGTGTGTAAGTGTTTTAACACAGCGTTGTGTGTTGTTGTAGGGTGTGTTCAAGAAGCTGCTGTACGGCCTGTGCTTCTTCCACGCGCTGGCCCAGGAGAGGAGGAAGTTCGGGCCCCTGGGCTGGAACATCCCCTACGAGTTCAACGAGACCGACCTGCGCATCTCAGTACAGCAGCTACACATGTTCCTGGACCAGTATGAAGTAAGAGCTCCCCATTCTCTCTCTCTCTCTCTCTCTCTCTCTCTCTCTCTCTCTCTCTCTCTCTCTCTCTCTCTCTCTCTCTCTATCTCACTCTCTCTCCCCATCACGTCATCACGCAGAAAGCATCCAATTAAAGCAACACCAAAGAGTTTTTTGTACCTTAAAATATTGTTTCCAAAATCGTTTCAGTGGTTCATCAACTCTTAACACGGTGAACGGCACTTCTGCATTCGCTTCGCGGCCCTCTATCGGCTATAACCGCACTATGCAAGTTTGCCAGATCGGGTAGCGGATCTGTAGTTCGATGGAATGAGACATAAGAAACTACAAATTTGACTTGCTTCTGATGTCGCAATACATCATACTTTCATAAAATCATGCAACCTACTCTACTCTACCTTGTCTGTAGACCTCGTTATTTCCAAAGCCAGTGCTGGATAAATAAATAGCGTGCGTGCGACAGGAAAAGTGCTTTGGTGTTGAAGTCAGGCATACGAGTAAAAAACACGCACCTACACACGCGATCTGTCTGTGCTCTTTGCTAGTGCCACACGCAAATGCAAACAACTTGCCCTCTAATAAGGCGGCGGTGGTCGAAAATGAGTCATTTTCACCGACGCTGGCTCATCTGCCTGCTGACACTGTCACAAAGGCGGGTCGCTCTGCATGCGTCTGTGTGCACTCTTTTCAGTGCCGCTTGAAAAAGGACTCTTGACATTTTCCCAGACTTCTGAGAGCGCTCCTCGCCTGCTCCGTCTACTCCTCCTCGTCTTTTCAAAAAAGCGAAAAAGGGGGAGGCCGTTCATTTCTGATCAAGGGCCCCCATGCTCTGAATGCGCTGACATTTCCCACACGCAAATTTCTGTTTCACTCACACACACACAGACACACACACACACACCCTCGACAGCACAGTATGTTGGCACTCCGCATTAGCAAGGGAAATTTCCACAGGAAATGCCACCATCAGGCGGGTCCACCTGTGCACCTTTTCATTTCCTCCCCCCCCCCCACGCCTCCCCCCCCACACCTCTCCCCCCCCCCCCCCCCCACACACACACCTCCCCCTCCCCACACCTCTCCCCCCTCCCCACACACACCTCCCCCTCCCCACACCTCCCCCTCCCCCCACACCTCTCCAACCCTCCACCCAGAGCTGCTACGCCACAGAGGCTCCGCACAAGAAAAATGCAGAACAAAAAGAGCCTCCATTTTTGACTGGGGGGGGAGAAGCAGAAACCGAGTGACGAGCCACCGAGTGACGGCGGACAATTGAAACACAAGAAAGAGCGCCATTATGGACACAGCCGGCTCCGCGGCCTCGCTCCCAGTGTCCACTCATCCCTGACGTGAAGGGCAGTGGCATTTGCCAGTGTGTCCATTAGGGATGCATTAGACATGAAAGCCAGTTTGCATGCAAGCTGATCAATCTGGAGAGAAAGGAAGCAAGCCCCTTGGTGTCACTTTTATAGCACACTTGTTTACATGTTGCCGGGTGACATTATTGAGAAAGGAGAAAGGCGCCGCCGGAGTGCACTTTAGTTTTCTTAAGATGTCTGTGGTTGTTTACTTGATGTCTGAGCGTGCATTATCAAACTCAGATGATACTGCAGCAGGCTTAGGGAGTGAAATGCTTGGTAAAAGTCAAGCACTCTGCTCACTTAATTAATTAATGCAGCACCCACCTCTCCTTCCCACACACACATACTTACACACATGTACACACATATACACACTCAGACACACACACACACACTCAGACACACACACACACACACATTTCTCATGTGTTGTCCTGTTCACTGCCCCACACAGGAAGTGCCCTTCGCTGCCATCCTCTACATGACGGGTGAGTGTAACTATGGCGGCCGTGTGACGGATGACTGGGATCGGCGAACTCTGCGCACCATCCTCTCCATCTTCTACAAGCCCGAGATCATCAACGATCCCGACTACAAGTTTGACCCCAGCGGCCTGTACTACGCGCCCTCTGAGGGAGATGTAAGCCACGCTGGACCACACATTGACCAGCTGTCAGACAAACCACCGGGGCTAGTCTTAACCATGTTATACTATTCTTGGTACCTCAGGTTATTTTTACCAATCCATTAAAAGGCTGTAGTGTCTGCTGGTCCTTTTCAGCTTGTTATCCAGCCTGCCAGTGGTGTGTGAGGAAGAAAAAAAACACTTAATGCAATCCTTTCGTATGAATATTCAACAATTTAAAAAGCGAAATATATATGATGGAGTAGTGGTTAAAACACAATGATTATCTCTGTCCATCAGAAGAAGTACACCTTATATAACTGCACTATATTGCATTAGAATCCCATGCATAATATATCCCTACCTTAAGTCTTCCCAGTCATTGCAACCCCCAGTACTTCACTACTGTTAGAAGTGATCATGAAGTTTAAGTCACATGCGGTGGTGGTGTGCGGTTTTGCCAAGGCTGCCACTTAATTTATTTGTGAGCACTCGGCTAATGTATGCACAATTTTATTTGGCATTTTCTCTCCCCGAATCTTTTATTCATGAACTTTAATTTGCATAGTCATTATTATAAATGTCAGCAATCTCAGCCATACAGTGTTTTAAGTGAATGTCATTACTTATGCGTTGTACTTCCAGGACATCTGCTGTCGCATTAAAATGTGTGCCACCCCCCCCCTCCCTTCCTCCCTCCCTTTCCTTCTCTCCTTCTCTCCTTCTCTCCCTCTCTCCCCTCTCTCTCTCTTCCCCTCTCCTATTTCAGTATAATAGCTACATAGAGTACACCAAGGCCCTCCCTCTCTATCCCTCGCCAGAGATCTTTGGCATGAACATCAACGCCGACATCAGCAAGGACCAGGTGGAGACGCAGCTCCTTCTCGATAGCATCCTGCTCACCCAGGTACTTTGGCGCACATCAGATGCACTTTTAGCCGTTTTTTGCCCATTATGCTGTCTGTCCCTTTGGCATGCCTCAAAGCGACACACACGCGCGCACACACACACACACACACACACACACACACACACACACACACACACACACACACACACACACACACAGTAGTACATGCGCACACACACACACACACACAGACCACACTCTCATTAGGACTCGGGCTCAGTCGAAAAACAGCCGTGAAGCAGCAGTACGCACTCTTCAAAAGACGATGCCGGAAACCCAGTCCCCTATGAAACAGCAGCTGAACCCGACGCAAAACTCCAATCTAAGGAGTTTTCCAGCACCTTTCCAAAACATCCAAGAGCCAACATATGTTGAGCTAGCCATGAATTTACACATATCTGAAGAACCTGGAAAAAGTTCTGCCATTTCAGCTAAAGTTAGCTACCCAAACAACCCTATGCCTTATCTCTTAATCTCACTTATTTACAACTGCCATTTTTGCTTACGAGTTTGTTCACCAATGGCCCAGCGGATTATATATTTAACATGTGCAGTGTTAGATCTCGTGTGTTAAACTGAAATCAGCACACTGCCAGGCTCTAAGTGTAGAGGAAGTCCTGGTCGGGCCAGCTGCATGCTCTTGGCACCAGCCGGGTCTCACTGGAGTGGCCCCCGCTCGCTAGCTCACTCGCTCGCTCGGAAAAAACTTATCTCCTGTTGACATTCCTCCAAAACTATCAGAGTACTGCAGTTGGCACACGGCTTAGGTGTCAAACTGGCAAAGCAAATGGATCCCTCATTAGGATTTGGTTGCCATATCTCAGCCTAGCACATTCCACTACACAGCCCCGGCTCCCTGTTGTGGAAATCCAAATATATTTCAGCCCTACGAGAGAGAGTCAGATGAATATTTCAATATTTGATTACCTTCTTTTGAATATTTGCGTTGAAACATTAATTAGGATTTTTTTGGGGGGGAAAGGGGGGGGGGGGGGGGGGGTTAATATTTCATCTCTGAAGTGTTTTGCGGAAAGTTCTGGAATCAACATCTCAGAGTAACCCCTCCACACAAACATGCACCCACACACAGTGCTGGGAATGTTTTGGCTTTTGACAGGATTCACAGCGCAGAGGGTGTGTGTATGTGTTCGTGTGTGTGTCTAAGTGTTTGTGTGTGTGTTGACTGCCGGGGTAAGATCTGTGATCAGGCCTCGCTGGTGCTGTTTGTTTCAAGTGGAGCCAGGTTAGCACACTGAGCTCAGGTGAACAGCTGCCAACACACCAGCATGTTGCTATCAACAGCAACAAGACAGAGTATGAAAGCACACTCAGTTAGCTGGATGCAGCATGGAGCAAGCTAGAGGTTGGCCTTTGAGGAGAACTGTACTGCTGTTTTACAGCAGTCTGTAGATACACAAAGAAAACAATGTTGTTGTTTTTGCTAGAGAATGATAAATTCATCAATTTTTTCGAAGATGTGGAAAATTAAGAGCAACTACAGGGGAAGAACAGGACATTGTTATTCATCGAAAGTGTTAGTTACATACTGACAATAAACTGATTGTTTAACGCAACATCTATGAAATGAATCACTGATGAATGACAACAGCACTAATGAAGTGTTAGCAGCACGCTTGCATATATATGGCGTACATCTTTACTAAGATAAATAGTGATTTGCTATTCCAACTTGTGCTTTGTTCTTCATTCATTTATTTGAACTATGAACTCTCTTAGTGGCTAATGTAGATCCATCCGTCTCCATGGGCCACATCCACATACAGTGTATGAGTGCCAAACATGGCCAAACAACTGTTTGTTATTCTTACGGCAGCCACACAGGTATTTAGGTTCTAGTTTTTAATTACAGCCAGGGGCAATTTATATCTCTGACAGAAAGCTTAAAGAGACGAAGATGTGATGTGAATGCAGTTTGTGTAATGAGAATGTGTAATGGTGGCTCATTTAGGAGACTATAAATAGAGTATTAATGGTGGAGATGTAATGTAATGGCTTTTGCTGTCTGCATGTTGCTGTCAGAGTGGTGTTCGGGTAAGTTCACTTAATGTACAACTCTTTTGACCATTTTCTTGACTCGTCCTGTCTATTTCTTCTCTGTGTGTGTGTGTGTGTGTGTGTGTGTGTGTGTGTGTGTACTTCTCAGGGAAAATTAACAGTAAGTGCACCATTTGAGGGAGAGTTACTGTAACCGTAAGTGCATCACAGTGTCTAGGGCTGAGGTATCTCTAGCTCTCTAGCTCACAGTAAGTACAAGGTACGTGCCTAAGTACAGATAAGGGTCTGAGAGTGTAAAATCTCCATTAAAAACCATTAAAACATATGGAAGTGAAGGGTTTGTCTTTTTGTTGTAATTCTCTTTGGGATGAGAAGCAGTTGTCTCCCATCGCTTGTGTTTTCTTCTTTTGGAATGTCTATCTTCAACACTGTTTGTTCAATGACCTATACTCCTTAGGGTAATAATTGTGCATGTATCCTGTGTGTAGCACTTGAATGAAATGCTGCTGATGGTCACATAGCTTTAAGAGCATATGAACATAAGCCCCTCAAAAATGTACTAAGGAAGCATCTCCGTCTCTCTCAGTCTCGCTCGTCTGGGGGAGACGTCAAGTCTTCGGACGACATGGTGTTCGAGGTAGCGGCCGACATTCTGAGCAAGCTGCCGCCGAACTTCGACATAGAGGCGTCCATGCGGGCGTTCCCAACCAGCTACAAGCAGAGCATGAATACGGTGCTGGTGCAGGAGATGGGCCGCTTCAACAAGCTGCTCCAGACCATCCGCGACTCCTGCATCAACATCCAAAAGGCCATCAAGGTAAACATGACCCCCTACATGCACTGCAGGTCCACCCAGTGGATCTTATTAGTTTTAGCACATGAGAGGAAAGAATGTTTGATGGACTTGTGGGATAGGCTCTTTACCCAAACAATAACTTTCCTCTGAAGTTCCACAGAGGAGGTGTTCACACCCTTAAAACACATGTTCTTAGTCTGACCAGCCCCTCAGTAAAATACTTTCCAGATACAGCGTAAGAGCCTGGAACTAGCCACCTTAATTAACACCTGCAGTGATTGGCTCTAGGCGTAGCTGCAGTTTAATTCTGTCGACACGGAGACCACTGTAAGGTGTATGTTTACATGTCTCTATTCATTCCATACATCAAGATATTTACATCCAGTCTTTTCTAGTAGGTAAAGCAGCTTCCTGACTATAAACATGCCAAGTTTCAAAGCTCTCAGAGCTTGTTTGATTGATCTGCACTAATTTATATGCCTTAACTCCAATACGGACAGGCTATATTTTAGTCCTTTTTTGGTTTTGGGGTGTATTCAATATCTGTTAATTTAACAATCTTAGCAGTAAAAAAGTTTTACCCAAGAATCCATTTCATATATGGGAGATCTTAGAGATGAGGAAAAACATTGTTGGGTTTAGTTCTACCTCCGGGTATCTCAAAAACTAAAGCCCTTTCTGACCATTTGTCACTAGCCTAAATGTGCATTACGAATATAATCAGTGGAAGCCCTGTGCTTGTTTCCTTGCAACAAGAAGGTTCCATCTGGGGGTGATGGAAGACAGTGACACCCTCACTGTGTTTGAAATGTCCAGTCGATTACGCAATTTGGTCTTAGTTGCAGTCATTGCCGAAAACCTGGCCTCGCATAGATACGTGGTGGGAAATGGTAGCAACGTTTTCAGCGCTTTTACGGCTATCTCGGGATATTCTGCTTTGGTTTTCATCCAAAAACCCGCCAGAGAGGTTTCCTCATAGCCTACACACTCTTAAGACCACCGTCATTTGCAATTTTGATCAACTGCTCTTCCTCCTGCGCTGACAAGTTAGGACTATTCGGGATATTGACAAATGGGTTGCGGACCCACTCATTGGTTTGCCGTGGATCTTTGGAGGATGGGAAGTAACGCTCAAACTTATTTGAAAGCGCAACAAGGTGATCAGCCTTGCACCGGCTGCGAGAGAAAGGGCCCTGCCTCAGTCTCTCTCAAAACCCCCACTACTGTTTGGAACATATCAAATACACCCCGATCCACTCGTCGTACCCACAAATCAAGCTTGGCTTTAAATGCAGCGACTTTATCTGCCAGTTTAAAGACAGTCGTCATTCTCCCCTGGAGTGACAGGTTGAGGTCATTAAGCAACCCGAATATGTCACACAGGTAAGCGAGTTTTGACACCCAGCCCATCACTAGAATATGCAGCTAACGGTGACTTTTTTTCTGTAAGAAATCTCTGCAGCGGCTCTCGCAACTCAAACACTCTGGCCAGTGACCTGCAACCAACTAACTTGGATAGCGTACCACGGTGACCCATTCACCCTCTTTAACAACTGTGCCTCAATATCCTCTGACATATCATCAATTCGCCTATGGACAGTGCTTGCAGAAAGCGGTACCTGAGCTATTTTTTTAGCTGCAGCCTCCCCAAGGAGTTCATTTGTATGCCTTTACCAGCAGGCAGAATTAACTCTTCCCCAATAGTAAAGGGCTTCTTAGATTTAGCAATCCGACTAGCCACTATGAGGCTTTTCACCGTTCACCGATGTGGTTGCTTTACGCACTATTTTTTTGTCCTTCTTGCTCGCGTTTCTTACGCTCAAAGAACTCAAGGGGTTTGTCTTTAAGTGTAGGATGCTTGGACTCTAGATGTCGAATTACCTTTGATGGTTTCATTGCTTCATTTGACAACATATCGCCAAATACCACACATAAAGGACTTGGTGCATGCGAGTCACCGGTCTCTGCGAAACCATATTTTAAATATGACTCGTCATATTTCGTATTGAATGACCCCTTCTTTTTCTTTGAGGTATCTGGCTCACCATCGTCAGTGGGTATTATTGCGAATGTGACATTATTGGGAATTAAATTGAGTTTATTTAGTTTGCATGCATTTTTTAAAAAACTCTTGTCGTAGGCTACGGCCCGGTTAGGAATGTCCCGCGGCCCGGTGGTTGGGGACCACTGATCTAGACCATTGTTGATGATTTTTGTACAGCCACAGCATATTCTGTGTTATAGCTATGAACACATACAATGGCTCGATTAAAAGGTGAGACTTTAAGCTCTCGGTGGGTGCAAACCGTGTATTTATAGAATAAAGGATGCTTGTTATGATTCATTTAAAATGATTTTAAACCAAAGTAATGGACTCGGACACAGAAATCTTTGACCCTCATATGTGTGAGGTAGGATCCAGGAAGGGAGGGAGGGTAACTGGTGCTGGTGCTCTCTGCCAAAAATATCTCCACAACTTTCCCTGCCTGTACTCGATCACAGCCCCACATCATTCTCAAGAGGTGAACTGCTCAATTTGCTGCAAGACCGCTGAGAAAGTAGCTGCCGTTAAAAATAATAATACAAAAAAAATAATAAAAAAAAAAGTTTTAAAATAAGTGTACCCGGTTGAGGCCGAGCAGAACAATGTGTGCGGTGCTTAAAGCCACACGCCCCCCGCTGGGCCTCTACCTCCCGCTGCTGCGCTCGGCTCAGCTGGACGCGGCTGACTGACAGGCCCAATCCCGCCCGGCTCCAGCACCCCTCCATTAGCAGTCTCGGGGCTGGGACTGCCTGCTGGGCCGTGATCAGAGAGGGGCGGCTTTGCCTCTCCTCTGCCCCCCTCCCAAACCCCCAGAACCCAACCGAGCACCCTAATCCCCTAATCTGGTGTGAATTAACACTTTCTTATTCCTTTCTTTCTTTCTTTCCTTCTATCGTTCTCTCTCCCTCTCTCTGATCGGTAGCCCCGGGGGGAGTGTGTGTCTCCCCCTCTCCCTCCTCTCCTCTCCCTCCTCTCCTCTTCCTCCTCTCCTCTTCCTCCTCTCCCCCTCTCCCTCCTCTCCTCTTCCTCCTCTCCTCTTCCTCCTCTCCTCTTCCTCCTCTCCCCCTCTTCCTCCTCTCCTCTTCCTCCTCTCCTCTTCCTCCTCTCCTCTTCTGTTCCTTACACATCATGACTTGCGTTGGAGGCTCCACGATCCACGGCCCACTCATACGCGCTCGCTCTCAAAAGCCTAAAGGAGAGTGATAAGAAATTCAACAAAGGGAATGCACACCTCACTAGAGTATATGAAATATGGCAAGGTATTTTTGTGGGTCCTTGGGCTTACTTATAGTGTATGTGTGTGTGTGTTGTAGGGCTTGGTGGTGATGTCGGCCGAGCTGGAGGAGGTGGTGAGTAGCATCCTGAAGGGTAGAATCCCAGGGATGTGGATGAAGAAGTCTTACCCCAGCCTTAAACCCTTGGGAGGCTACGTCAACGACTTCTTGGACAGACTCAAATTTTTGCAGGTAAGCTCTCGGTGTACCTGCAGTAAAAAAAGAGGTGGTAGTTAAAACTTTTTGGACAATATCTATGGTGTCAGTGTGTGTGTGTGTGTGTGTGTGTGTGTGTGATCATGAGCAGGTGTCCAAGCAACAGGTTTTAGAGTAATTTAATTCATTTCTAATTCATATCATCTTAAATTCACTTAAACTGCTGCGTTGATGCGTGATGAGGCACAGTGCAAAGACTGTTTAGAATTTCAATTGTTTTTTTGTTTTTTTTTTACCTCTGAGATTCTTTAATTAAGGATATGAGACCCTTTTCCATGGCTAAAGAAAGGCCCTGTATGGACACTAGTATTCCATGGGAAACAGATATCGTGACAGACTGACCATTAGAATGTGAAAGACCATTTCAACGTGACTCCAGTCCTCACGTGGCTGGACAGTGTTTCTCACTCCCAGTCAGTATTGGACCCTGACTGGGCCCCTGACCCAGACAGTAACCCCCTTACAGTGTGCCCGTGAGTCATGGGAACTCGCACGCCCAGCCATCTCCCCTACTGTTATTCAACATGTGATCACTCCACTTCACTACAGTGTCTCTAATCCCATCAGATATTCTCCAGACTGTATCACATGCTCCCAAAGACATCTTGTCTTTTTTATTACTTTTATTACTTTTTTACTACTTTTTCTTTTTCTTTTTTGCTGATTAATTATCCTTTATTTTTAAATGATTTTACCTTGTGTGCGTTTTCTTTTTATTATGATCTTTACCTTTTGAACTATTCTTTGACTATATTGCCCCTCTATGCTTTTATTTGTTATTACTGTTTGCTTTTGTTTATGGAAAGCACATTGAATGACCTCTGTGTATGAAATGCGCTATATAAATAAACTTGACTTGACTTGACTTGACTTGACTAGAATACAGTAGAAGGGGGTGTGTCATCTCTACACCACTTTCACCAAGGAGTCAGTGTTTCATTAAACATGTTTACACTTTACTGTTGTTACTTTTGTTGGATTCTCTGGTCGTTGCGTTGTGCTTTAGTTCTAATGTCTGTATTGAAGATGGTCAATAAAGCTTGACGGCTGGATCGGGTGAGATGGTACAGCAATGAATAACGGAACACAGGCTCCAACAGTACAACTGCGCAGAGTCTAACAGTCGTGGTTGTTAGCCTTACTATGTAGTATTCATCATCAGTATGAACAGCTATGCTACTAATCCACACACACACTCTCTCACACACACACACGCACACACACACACACTCGCTCACACACATGGCTTCCACCTGCATGTGAGCATGTTGGCCTTGTGTTTTGGGCAGGACTGGTACGATCACGGCACGCCGGCAGTGTTCTGGATGTCGGGCTTCTTCTTTACCCAAGCCTTCCTGACGGGTGGTCAGCAGAACTACGCCCGAAAACACACCATCCCCATCGACCTCCTGGGCTTCGAATACGAGGTCATGGACGACAAAGAGTACAAGAAGCCTCCAGAGGATGGTGAGAGACGGGGGGTGGAAGGGAGAGAAAGATAGAGAGAGATTATGTGATGTACACACAGACAGGACACAGAGCAGCAGACAGGAAACAGATCAAGCCATTCATGTAGTACAAAGAAGCAGAGGCACTAAGGAAATAAAGAACTGAGTGTGTGATTTAGAGAGGGAGAGAAATAGAGGGGAAGTAGAAGAGAAAAGAAAAAAGGCACAGAGAGAGGGATGGAGCGAGAACACTAGAGAAATATAGGCATGTGTGCATCAACCCCTGACCGTGCCCCCAGACAATCAATCAGGCGTTGGAGGAGGGAGTCCCGCTGGCCCCTCATCAGCCACTGATGAGCTGCTGGCAGGCAGGGGGCAGCCTTCTCGCCAGCCTCTCCAGTCCCGGCATGCCCGCCACCGCGTCACACACACACACACACACACACACACACACACACACACACACACACACACACACACGCAGATAGAGTGAGTGTCTCAGCAGGGAGACGGGGAGGATGAGGAGTGTGGGTTTTAGGTATGTGTGTGTGTGAGGGAGGATTGTGCATTTGTGTGTGTGTGTGTGTCTATCTCTCTGTCTCTCCCTCTGTGGGTGTGTGCTTGTGACAGGGAAGAGGAGAAGAGAAGGACAGCTGATGGGTAGTTGGATGGCTGAATGAGAGGGTACATGAGAGCATATGAATGAATAGAGTCGGGAAATATGAAAGCTGCACAACAAGTGGTTTGTGTGTGTGTGTGGAGACTATCTAATGTGTGTGTGTGTGTGTGTGTGGAGAATATCTAATGTGTGTGTGTGTGCCTGTGCATCTCTTACATCTCTCTCAGGTGTCTACATTCGGGGACTGTATCTGGATGGGGCTCGCTGGGACCGAAAGACGAAGCTCTTGGCAGAGTCCTACCCTAAAGTGCTTCATGACACCATGCCTGTGGTTAGTACACACACACACACACACACACACACACACACACACAAACACACACACACACAAACACATTCACACAAACAAATGAATCAAAGCCCATGACCATTTAAAGGAAAACCAAACAAAAACATTTGAATGATTAATACGGAACGCATGACGTGCACTTCCCTCCAACAAATGAGTGTTTGACACAGTTGCACAACAACATGTCTGTGCAGGCTTGGGCAACCATATTCTCCAAAAAAAAACACTCACGGATTGCATTAGAACAAGATGACTGGCTAGATGACTATCACTGTGGCCACGGCCTGTAGTCTCTGTTCCCTACAGAAGTTGTTACTGAGATATAACCGATTGTTGCATAGTAGCCTGTCTCTGTGGATTATATTAATGGTGTTGCATGGAGTTACATGCAAGTGGCTGTCTAAAAACACGGCCTGTCATCAGCCTTGCACCTTTGTGAAGGGGGAAAACGCGGGCTCTGAAGTGGCATGTGGTCTCACTCTGGGAGTGAGGAGAGTGAAGCTCAGGCCGATGGCTCAGCCCTTTCAAAATAACACAAATTTCATTTCGATGAACATGATGTGTGAAGTCGTGGGTGTGGGCGTGACCGTGATGGGACTTCAGCAGAAACAGAGCCCACTTCCTCAACCACCCAGAGCAATGGGGTTTGTGGTGGACGGCTTATGCAAGTAGGAGATTGCGCTTTACAGACATCTCATCTTTATTGAAACGCCTCTCCAAGTTTACAGACAGTTAGCAGTTTCTCTGTGCTTATCAATCAAGAGTTAAAATAAACTAAAATAAACAGAGAGACTAACCCTGATATCCGGGAATTTACAGGAAGATATCTCAAATTCTTCATTGTTCTCTGTCTAACTGGTCCCCGTCAGAGAACAGTCCCATCTGGCTTGGCTCCTGTTCCTGGAGTGTGAATCCACTCTGGATTTCCACTCTCACCTGCACCACAGTGCACAATGCCTGAAATACCTCCCCTGGAGGCAATCCATGCAACACCATCATACACACACACACACACACACACACACACACACACACTGATAAGCACATAGATGATCCACACCAAAGAGACTGGTCACGTGGAAGGCTTTCCCTGTTCAAAGTGTTGTCTCAAGGCCTTTTTGATTTCTCCCTGTCTTGGCTTTGCAGCACAAACATTTTTTTTTTTCTTCGACGACAATGAAGAGAGAAAACAGTTGTTGTTTTTGTGCCTCATCTCCTCCGGTTTATCAGAACCTTCTAATTACTGTTTCTTGTGCTGCATGAATTGTGCATTAGATACCATGTGTAGTGAGATATTGAAATAGATTGCCTTTGGCAGATTCATATGAAAGTCGCAGACAAAATATAACTGATTGCTTCAGCTCTAGACCCCAGTCTTACAGTGCATGCAAGGAATATGAATTATGCAGAATCCATCTTTAATATTCTGACATTTCAGAGCGACTTATTACCAAAATCCATTTTTTGACAAGAGCAGAACTTAATTAAAATTGTGTTTATTATTTTGCGAGAAGAACATAACACAACTTTGAAATGCAAATTCCTTGCCAGGCTCGCCGTTATTAAATTTCAGCAGGATGCGACACGTCTCACGCTGAAACTCTGCAGCTATTGATCTAAACTGGGAAATCAAGTGTAATGAAAGTTTTTGTGTGTCTGTGTGTGTGTTTGTCAGACTCACACACATAATGGCCCTTGAGTGCCATGTGGTCAGGTCTCTCGTTCATCATTTCCTGAATTAACCCTGTTTTCATCCTCTAAGTTGAAATGCCTGCATCTTCTCCTTTTTGATATTCCCTTCTGTCTCTACTGTCAGCACTTCTCAATCCTCTCAATGTCCTCTAGTTCACCCTCTCTTGGGAACTTTAAACCAGACCTGTTTCTGTAAAGAAAAATCATTGTATAGGCTCAGGAAAACTTCAGATAACCATTGTCTAACACAGCTTAATACTCAATTCACAAAAGCTAGTGTTAACTTTTCCATGCAAAAGAAGACATTGTATTTAGACATGATACAGAAATGCCATAGTCTTATCTGGACATGAGCTCAAGATAAAGTGGAAAACAGCCCCGTGGTTAGACCAGTCAGAATTTGTCATTCTTTTTGGAAATCATGGAGGCCTCTGGGCTAAAGAGGAGAGGGCCTATCCAACTTGTTGTGCTTAGTTCAAAACCCATCATCTATGATGGTGTGGAGGTGCATTAGTGCCTACAGCATGGACATCCTACACATCTGGCAAGGCATAATAAATTCTAAATGATGTATTTTGAGCAACATATACTGTCATCCAGACAATGTATTTTTTCAGGGAAGATCTTGAATATTTCAGGAAAACAATGCCAAAATTGATCCTGCACATATTTAAACAGTATGGCTCCATAGAAGAAGAGTCCAGGTGCTAAAATGGCCAGTCTGCAGTCCAGACCTGTCAAACTGGGTGCGTGAAGAAATGAAAACCCCAGACGGTTGAGCAGCTGAAATATATCGGGGAAGAATGAGACATTTTATTCTCAAAACTCCAGCAACTCGTCTCAGTTCCTAAACTTGTTAAATGAGGAGGTGAAGCAGCTCAGTGGTAAACATGCCCCTGTCCCAATTTTTTTAAAATGTGTTGCTGGCATCAAATTCAAAATGAACAGATATTTTCCATGAAATAGTCAAATTTGTATTATTCAACATTTGATATACAGTACTGTCTATGTCCTTTTTGCAGCTAAATATGGGTTTACAGAATTTGTAGATTATCACATTCTGTTTTTATTTGCATTTTACACAACGTCCCAACTTTTTCTGATTTGGGGTTGTATAACTTTATCTGCATTACAGTGGAATAGGATTTATAAAGGTTTTAGGTGTAGAAAGCGTGGCTGTGTATCTCCTCTCCTCTGCCAGTCTCCTGTACTAACCCCCCTCTTCCCCTCCCCCTCACGCACCTTCAGATCTGGCTCAAGCCTGTGAAGAAGATGGAGATCTCCGAGCGCATGAGCTACCTGGCGCCCGTCTACAAGACCAGCGAGCGGCGGGGCACACTCTCCACCACTGGACACTCCACCAACTACGTCATCGCCATGACGCTCAACACCAACGTGCCCATCGAGCACTGGGTCTGCCGTGGGGTGGCGCTGCTGTGCCAACTCAACTCCTAGAGGGGGCGCCCCAGCAACCACGTGCAAACCCCAGCTACGCATGCAAACCCCAGCCACTTTATTAAAATGCACCTATTTTTGTCTGCTACTGGAGGTTTGCTTACCATAGGGCTGACTAGCTCTTAGCTGAGGCGTTTACTTGAAAGCTTACAAATGGAAAAAATAAATATATTTATTAGGTTACGTTTGTCTCTCTTAAGTCAAGCATTTGTGAGCAGCAGCAAAGCATTGCTAATGTTTGATGTGAGAGAATACATACTGGAGTAAGCAGTTTATTCCCGATCATGTTAGTGAATCATTCCTTAAGTCTCGTGGTTGTAAGTGGAAAGAACACATGCTCCGGTTTAACTTGCATATTTGCACTTTCCATTTACTGAAGGTCCAGGTTTCACGGATGTCATACTGCCTGAGTCAGTGTGTGGTGTATGGACCGGGACCCACACATCTAGAAACCCAGTTAGCCAAATATAAAAAACAGTATTCATATGCAGAAGACTGGCTTTAAAGATAACTCAACTCCTTAACCGTTCCATTAAGACTTGTGAATATGAATGGGAAGTAATATTCATCATGTTGTGAAAGTTGAACATAATAACAAGACACGAGCTGCATATTGCAAATCTTTATTTGCTCTTCTTTATGGGGAGATGCACAATCAGCAAGTATGGTGAATGCAGTAAATACATGTACACACCCAGGCTTGTAAACGCTTTACAAACGTAAACTGAGACCAGACAGTGAGGGACTTCTTTTATCTTTTTTTTTTCCATCGTCTGTAAAGGGGTGAGGTAGTCTTTGGGAACAAAGCAACTCAAAAAGGTTGTCCTGGCAACGTTTAACGATTTAAGCTATATCCACTGCGATAACAATTCCAATTGGTTGCTTTAGCGCTTAAATGTGCAAGTGTTCATAGGTTATAGGTTGCATTGCCTGGATTTATATGCTTTGAAAAACACACTTATCAATAGGTGGGACTGACCTGTGCTTGTTGCACAAAGTGCAAATGCAAAAAACAGGCATTCTTAGTAAAGGGGACATTGAGAATATGGGTTTCCTTATTTTCACTGGTGCCATTCTTTTCATTGGTAGGATATTGGTCAGGGTAGAGGTGCATATTACATATTTGAAGATAATCAATGTCAGACTTGATCAAGAACAAAACTCAATACCACTGGCCCCCAAAGCATACCTCAGAGACTTTACATTCATTTCAAATAAATTACAAATGACACACAAAAAATGTAATAGACAAAAGTGTTCCAAAGACACACAGTGTTTATTTTATTTCCTCTTCATTTAATAAACAGAAATAAAAAAACACAGCCAAAAAAAAAAAAAAAAAAACATTTTGTTCGATCCATTTAAACTCATGCCTCACATGCATGATTTTGATCCAATCAAGTATATCAGCGAATGTGATCCACGATGATTCACAGCCAAGACTAGGACACAATGGATGTCACACAGTGACAGGATCAATGGAGATCGCACACATATGGTGCTCTTGCGTGCTACGGCCACAAAGCACATGAGCAGCGAAGACAGCCAGTGGAATGTTTTGAAAGCAGCCACTTTTTTGAGTGCACAATTTCAACCCCCATGGCCTTTTTTTCATTTGGCACAGTCAAGGTGGTGTCTATCACAAATACCCATAGAAATGAGGGGAAAAAATGACAACTAGAAAATGACAAATAGTTTCATGGTAACAAAAAAAATGTTCATTGTCTAGAGGACATAATTTCAAACAGATACTCCATGGTTTGATTAAGAAAACAATGTGAATGAATCACTACAAGTGCAAATTAGGCTAGTAAAATCAAAAAAACTACACAACATATACACAATGATAGGAAGGTCCAGCCACGCACAAAGGCTTAAGATTGTCAACATATAAATTTAGATCAATTTCACATTGAGACATGGTCTTGAATTTAGTAAGCTCTAGCATTGTCTGCTGATTAACACAATGAACAAAAAGTAACATTTCAAAATGGCAGTTAACATTGATTGATTTCCGAAAACATTGTAAGTCCATCATTTATTGACTCTAACATGGACAGTAACAAGGAGTCAGTGGATGCAGTCACAATTAAAATCCAGTGTGCTACTAACTGTGGTCATGAATTAAGATCCACATTTCAAGTCCCCAATTTTTTTCTCTGAATGTGAACAATATGCATCACTGTGCTTTTAGAAGTCAATGCAAAAAGCAAAAGGAACTATGAAAATGACACATATCAATGTTACCTTTCATGTTCAATGGTCAAAACCTTTCCTTGAAATTATTTCTTGTATCCTTCATGCACGCAGTGACTACTTGGCTCCCACGGCTAGAGGTAAAGACTATGTTTCTTTTTTAGATTATGCCTTTCAAAGGTGGCTCTGAGCATTACTGATATGATCAACTAAACTACTGTCTGCCGGTCTCTTGAGAGCCTCTATCACAGTGATATTCATCTACACTTAAACTAAAAAAAAAACAAGACCAAAAAAAAAAAAGCCTTGTCATGTGGCGTCGATATTGCCTTGTTTGTTTACTTCCTTGCAAGCCTTTGTTGTTGTTGGGGACTTGGATACAACCAAATAAACAAAGCAGTTGATGGGTAAAAAAAGAAAACATCTTTTCTTGTCATTACATTATTACTGAACATGTATGTCGAGATGCTAACCTCTCCTAAACATACTTTCACATTATGATATCTAAAAAAAAACCCAAGTTAGTCGTGCCATCACTGGCTGTACTTAAGACTTAACTGTACTTAAGCTACACTACACTGTGTAGACTGAAACCTGCTGCCATTTCCAAAAGCCTTGGTCACCAGTGGGTTCTAACGCGCATTTGGATTGCCTCGACTGGATGAGCTGCCCAGTAATCTGTGCTTGGCACAAGAATGGAAGGACAATAGAGAACATCGCACAATGAGACACACCATGGCTAATCACAAAAATGGCCTATGACAACAACGCTGCACTATACACACACACACACACAGAGACAACTGACGATACAGATGGTGGCGGGTAGCTGCTGAGAAGACAAAGACTGCAGGTAATGAGGCTGGCAAAGGGCTCTCTGGCCATGATGAGCTGCCTCTGTGGGGGAAATCATCCTCTGCCAGTCTGAGTGACATTGCACCGTCAACTCAAACCCGTCCCTCTCGGCTTAGCAATGGGGGAAATTTGAGAGTCGTAAGTGGTAGCAAGGAGCTAACTGATAAGAAACCACCTATGCCAACTTTAACGCCTTTTTCTTAGATGCAGACGTTATAACAGCAGAAGAATGTTTCCCTCGGTCAGAGGAGCAGCTGCCATGGGCTAGAGTAACTCTACTAGCAGTGGTGGAGGCACTGGTTAGTGCACTTATGGGTGACCTTATGAAATCTGCCTCACGACTCGAGTCACAACGCATGCGCCAACTGTTTGTCAGGAAGGGTGGGGGGTAGGGGTCTGAGACAGACACAGCGAGATTGCGGTAGGGGGGGTTAGCAAAATAAATAGATAGGTAAACTGTAAATGTCCTCATAGTCAGTTACTGCAAGAGCCTCCACAGACGCAGTTTTCAACTGAGACATGATGGGTGTAAATAAGAGCTGTTTGTACCATGCTTGCAGAACAGAAACTCCGCACTTTGAAGCCACTTGAAGGTGAAGCCCGTGTACTTTAAGCTTTGTGCCCCCGCCCCCCCTCCTCAACCTACCTCCCCATCCTACCCGAAACCCACCCACTCTACTATACCCACTAGCTACGAGCCCCACTATCTAGAGGTCAAAATCGAACTTGATACGATCCTCAAAGATAGCGATGAGCAGCATGAGGGTGAACCCAGTGAGCAGGCCCAGGTTCTGCAGAAGGAAGTGGCCCAGCTGGCAGCGCTTGTGCTCCTCGCTGTCCCCGTGGAGCATCTCCGGCAGCTGCAACACAAGACCACAGGACAGGCCAGTTAGATGGGTCAACATCAACAACCTTCTGTCGTGATATAGAACGTCTATATGGGGTACTGACAATCTGGACAAAAAAAGCATGTTTTTCAGCCACTTGAGGTAGCTATGCAAGACCACAGAACAGGCCGGTTAAAGGGAAACCAGGCAACGCTTTCGTGTTAATTACTCATCTTCGTAAGTCGGTATATGGTTAAATGACTCATTACAGGGCGAATGAAGACTCTCTCGCCCGCCCCTACTGCCTGTAGGAAGAATATCCCGCTTGCAAGTTCAGTGTATCGTACCCGCCGACCGAAGCAGGATCAGTTTACATCCTGCATACAGCACAGAGGCAGGCAAACAAAACACTAGAGATTGTTGCAAACGTGTGTATAATGGCAGAGCCGGCGAAGAAGCAGCGAAACCCCTTGACAGAAGATGCAAAGAAAAGGAAAAGAGCTTCAGACCGAGCGAGGGGGAGTTTCGTAGAGTAAAAAGCATCAAGCTTGCCTGTTTTAACAAGCAGATATCACTATGAAACTTCCCTAGTTGATTACTTACATTAATATGAGAAAAAAATGTATTACGAGTTTTCTGTAAATTAATGTTTACATATGCAAATTAGGCATTATCTAATTAAATATGCACTAATTTGCATACATTTTAAGGCACAAAACCTGAGCATTGGATACAGCCAGGTTTAAAATTCTGTTTTCATTGTGTTCAGATATTAGATAGGGAAAATTTACAGAGGGAGCCCTTAAAAAAAATGTTGCCATGTTTTTAGGCATAAAATGTCATGTAAGTCAGGCTAGGAATAATATATCAACAAACCCCTCTGTAAAAATCTTCTACATAAGTCTAGAAAGTTTGGTGTATGTAAGTGCTTCTGAAGTGGAGTTTTCGTGGAGCACATAGCGTGATACAGGAAAAACAGAGCGGTACTACTACTTCCAACGGTACTACACATGATATGTTTTGTATCACGGTCGCGGGAGTGCATGGAAGGTTGGAATGTTAACTTTTGCAGAATTTAGGAGAAATATACAGGCGCGAGTAGACACAATATAATGAAATAAACACCTAAATGTGTAAATCGGACTTTTTTGTTGTAGTAGTGTGATAGAATACATGCTAAGGTAACATACTAGCTTAAAATCTCGAAATGTTTTCACCTGCCGTGTCTCGCCTTAACATCAACAACTCATCAGATAATTTACCAGCTATCACTTATAACGTTGTAAGTATGTAAGTAGATATGTAAGTTTTCACATAATATAATATAATATTGTTTGCAAGCATGGCAAAACATTTGAGTGTTGATGACAAAACCTTTAAGGCTCAGGCCAATTATGGGTTAACATCAACAACTCATCAAATCTTCTCTCATGCTATAGAAATTCTACATTATGATTGAATTACAGTGTAAAAAGACCTTGGAATCATGAGCTACTGACAATGTGAACAAAAGAGTTACTGGAAACATGTTTTTCAGCCTCTTGAAGCAGCTATGTAAGTTTTCACATTAAAATACTGTTTGCAAGTATGAAAGAAACATTTGTGCGAGATGACAAAACCTCTCAGGGTTCAATTTCTTAAAATAACTCTACATATATAACACCCATATTGCCCTCAGCATAACAGGTGTAGCCTATGACTCATGCGGAAACAACCTCTGGCCTCTAAACTCACCATGTCCACCAAGGCCACGTAGAGGAACATGCCAGCGGTGACGGCGAAGATCCAGCTGGTGACGTTGTGCGTGTACTGACCGACGGCCGTGCCAATCAGCATGCCCACGTAGGCCATGAGGGCAGAGAGGACGTTGTACACCAGGGCCTGTTTCACGGACATGCCCGCTTTCAGCAGCACCGCAAAGTCGCCTGCAACAAACAGTAGCTAAACGGTTAGCCGACTGCCAATAAAACAGACAAAAGACAAAAGAGCAAATTCCAAAGTGTGCTTCAGCACACCACGTACACTGTAGCATGTCAAGCTCAGAAGGCAACTTATGGAAATGTTTTTCACATGTCAGACGAGTAAAGGAAAACAAGCCTTGACTCTTCATCTCTTTCTGTTCCCCAACCCCCCTTCCTTGTTAATGATGAGGGCACGTTGTTGGGTTGCCGCCTCATCCATCACTCGGAGGGTGCGGGCCAGTCACCACCCTTTTAATTACACTCAGTCTCTCTCGCCACTTGCACAGACCTCTCTTTCTAACCGAGTCCCACTTCCACTCAGTGTCGCCGAGCACAATTAACACACCCGTCAACGGCAATTAGCCGCGCCGCGGGGCGCTAAAGACCCTCCATCATGGCCACCGCCCCGCGGCGCGGCTGTGTGGGGAGAGCTCTGTTGTTGTGCCGATGAAAGATGCGTCTGTCAGGTGCCAGAGGCACACAGCTGCAAGGCTCCCCCGTGGCCGAGCACATTTAGCCACTACATCTTCACTTCCTGGATGGCGTGCAGAGGACCCTGCACTGAGAAACTGTCTTGTTGTCTGTTGCTCTTATTGTTGATGTTGTTTACGTCTAGTTTCCCCCCCTTAAGTCATATCGTTGTGTCTGCTGCTTTAACTGTCTGTCGTCTGGCTTTTGAGTACATTTTTTTTCTCCCCCCACCAGGAATGTTCTACACCAGTAAATGTCCACTTGCTGCAGAGCCTCAGGAGGCCCTGAAATGATAACTGGAAAAGCTCTGTCCTCTGTGAAGTCCAGTCTGATGGGAGCCTGCTGATCAATAAGTTATTTTGCCCTGCACCTGGAGAAGAAAAGCTGCTCCACTTACAGCACAAAATAAATGAGCTAAAGCATCTTTGTAGCAGCACATCGAATAGCAACGTCCTTCTCACAGAACACTTAAGAGGCACATTCTTAAAGTCGGTCTCCTTCATTCAAAAGAGTATTTATGAAAGATGAATGCTTTGATGAATGCTTTCACCCAAACAGCAAGTTTGACGTACCAAGTTCATGAGGCAGTTCATGGCAGAATACGGCAACAGACGTACTGATGCCACCCGTGATGTTGGCACTGAAGGCGGCACCTGAGAAGGAAAGATATTACTGTTAGCAATGTTGACATTACAATCTAGCACTATGTTCATACCTGATTTACTCCATATTCATTTATGGAGTCTGACTTTGCTAGTCTAACCTATGGCAAGGCCATCACTGAAGTTGTGCATTCCATCTCCCATGATGACCATCCAGGCGATGCTAGCTATGCCCGCATCCTTCATCTCCTGGTCGGAGTGGCAGTGCGCGTGCGAGTGCCCGTGGCCGTGCGAGTGCCCGTGCTTCTTTGTCTTGGCCTTCCTGCCGTTCTCCGTGGCCTGGTGGTCCTCGGCCTCCAGCTGGCCGTCCTGGCCGTCGGTGAGGGCCAGTGGGGTCGTGGTGGGCGAGTCCGGCGGCTGAAGCTCAGACAGCTGTGTGTCGTTGTGGCTCACTTCGCCTGGCAATGGCGTGCTCTCTGGACCTACAGGACAGAGGGTGAAAGTGAGCATAGACTGACTGACAGACAGACGTAAACTGACAGCGTGTTCCTAAATACTTACAATCCCTTTCATGGGTTTTGTTGAAATAAAAAATGCCACATAATTTTAAGGGGGAAATGGGAAATGACAACAAAACCAGAACAATTTTCATATGTCCAAATGTTGCCAAATGGCCGATATTGTTCATATAAAGATAAATACAAACTGAAATGTTCTAAACTGTGCTTGTGAGGTGAAGCTAGCATGCAGTGTTTTCATGTCAAGATCCACAAAATGTCTTTTCACTTCAGTGGCGAGTAGGCAGCGAGTGACAGTGGTGCTACGGCACATGACAGGAACAGATGCTTTACCCTCCGTAAGTGGCTTCAGGTGCAACCACTCGGCGTCGGAGCGGCGGTTCAGCTTGTGGTCCGACAGCTTCCTGCCGATCTTCGCCTCCTCACTCCTCTTCTTCCTCTGACACAGGGTGCCCTGGAAGCAGCAAGTGCAGGTGCTTGAGACAAGTGCAGGAGCCCTTGTGTCCTTCACTCCACTTAGCTGTCTCAGTTAGCATCTAACATGTCAGCCAGGACTAATTCAACCTATTTGTCCTTGTGGTCCTTTTAGGTCATGCTTAAACCTTTGTAGTCCTTAATCTCCAGTTCTTTCGGAGCTAGTTTTTGTGCTTTAAGCTTGGCCCGTGCAAGGCTGTTAATCCCCCTTTCTTTTGTAATGCCTTACCCCCTGGTCTTTGTAGTGCTTGAACATGCCGATGCAGTGTTCGATAATGAAGAGGAGGTAGATCCCCCCCAGCGCCATCAGGCCCTTCCACACTGCATCAAACTCCTCCAGCAGGTCCCCATCCTTGTCCAGGGGCTTCTCATGGCCGTGGTCGTGGTCATGACCACCTTGAGACTGAATGGTCACGAAAAACGAGTTATTTACACCACATCTTATGTTTGCTGGTAATGTAATGTGTGAATGACCAAGGAACATTTGTAGTGGAAATATCACGTCCTCCCACTAACTGTAATCCTATAGCTGGTAAGCAGTGTTGTTAGGGAGATTATTTTGTCAACAGGTAGAGTTCCATGACTTACTATGAGGGAGGTACATCAATTTATTGATCTTAGGAGGAGTGACCTAACTTCAGTCAATAAAGTCAATAAAGACTTCAGAATTAAGTCAACAAAATGACAATATCAGGAGGTGTCAAAGTAGTGTTTGTGTTGAGTAAGTGAGTCATGATGGAAGGTGTGTGTGTGTGTGTGTGTGTGTGTGTGTGTGTGTGTGTGTGTGTGTCACGCGACTCACGTGGGGTAGCAGGTGGAGCAGGGCGTCGCCGCTCAGTGTGCCCACAGCAAGCGCCACCAGGAAGGTAAGCAGGAACTTGAAGCAGGCCTGATTAAGGATGGGCACCAGGACCACGCCCAGCAGTGACAGCAAGCTGATGATGGTGATGGACACAAAGCCCCACACCCACACCATGGCTGTACAGAGAGAGAGGAATGGAGCGGTTACCGAGAGGCCTCCATAACAACTAGTGGTCTGGGCCATGGAAACAAGTGCAGGTTCAGCAGAAGTTAAATGAACGTGGAGAAATACTTAAAGGAACACGCCAACTTTTTGGGGAAATTGCCTTATTTCTTGTCTACCCTCAGAGAGAAAAAATAGGAAATGTTTCTCTTCTTCGGATTGATACAGCAAAGTGGTTTATTCCAGTGTAAAATGGTAGAAAGGTTCACAAAAGTTTACAAAGGTTCAACCTTTGCCTGCCCTCGGCATATTCTCTGGAGTTCTCTCTCCTTCGTCCTATCTGGGTCAACTCCTTTGTCCTGTCTGCGTGAACTAACCAAAAGTTACCAACTCAAGTCATTATATGTTGGTCTCAATGCAAATTAATCTGGCTTCTACGCAGATAGCCTTTTGTCCTATGTATATGATAATTGAGTTAACCTCACACCTTTGGCTGGGATGGTTTTCAATGGCTTACCCCCAAAACCCATTCTATGATCGTTGGTGTTTCACACCTCACCTGGCACCAAACCGTCTGGCCTGCCATCAGAACATCATAACTGTATCTTGGTTGGAGAAATATCACTCATACAAATCGGCAGGATTCATTTCTTAACTGATAATGGATACAGTTGTAAGTTATGTGGAAGAATTGAGCTGACTCATCAATGCTTGCCCTTCAATATCTTGCCTATGGTGTTTTTTTTTTACATTAACAACGAAATAGCATATAGCGATATACCCTTTCTTTACACTTACTTACAAAGTAAAAGATACTTTGCTTGTTTGTCTGCAGGGACTCCCCCCATGAACGCTTACCGTTATCATCATCCAAAAATAGCCCCTAGGTTGCTCTGGGCAACACTGGACATTTCCTTTTTTGTACAAATTAGGGCCCTGTGACTTCAAGATTTGACACAGGAAACTCTCAGAGTTGGGCAATATATATATATATATATATTGCGTGTGTGTGTGTGTGTGTGTGTGTGTGTGTGTGTGTGTGTGTGTGTGTGTGCAAGTACCATCTGGATCCAACCCAAAATGTTTCTTTCCTGCACAACAGGAAACCTGAAACCTATCTGTAAAGAACCGTTGGAAACACGTTTGTCAGACAAAGCAATCAGCCAGAAGTTTAGAGTTGTTTTGTCAGGATGTACTGGTAAAACATAAAACAAGTTACCTCAGATGCTCATGAAGTTGTATTGAATTACATTAACTTACAAACTGAGGACAGAAGAACTTTAGGGCCATAATTAATTGAAACTAAGTGTTTTTGTTGGTTGCATAAGAATCACATTGAACACCCTTTAAAGAACACAATGACCAGCCAACAACAGACAATGACAATGATGGTGTCAATGTTCAATCACAGGCAATTCATTAAGGTAGAGAGGATTACCAGCCATAAATGGCGTGAAACTAAATGGAACTTTTTCCTGGCAATAGAATACTGCCTGTAATTATGAGGCTGGCATCACAAACTGGCAGTTCCTGTCAAATTAATGGGGATACAGCCATTCTAAATCGACTTCCTGCATAATGTGCATTCATGTGATAAAAAAAAGTTTTTAATTATGCTCTTTATATTTTGTTTCCATATTTTGAGTCTCTGTAACTCTGACTCTTAAGTCTATTGTTTCCATCAAAAAAGAAAGGAGCTTGGGCTTAAAGGGACACCAGGCAACGTTTTCGTGTTAATTACTCATCTTCGTAAATCGGTATATGGTTAAATGACTCATTACAGGGCGAATGAAGACTCTCTCGCCCGCCCGTACTGCCTGTAGGAAGAATATCCCGCTTGCAAGTTCAGTGTATCGTACTCGCCGACCGAAGCAGGATCAGTTTACATCCTGCATCCACAGCACAGAGGCAGGCTAACTAAACGCTAGCGATTGTTGCAAACGTGTGTATAATGGCAGAGCCGGCGAAAAAGCAGCGAAAACCCTTGATGGAAGATGCAAAGAAAAGGAAAAGAGCTTCAGACCAAGCAAAGGGGGAGTTTCTTAGAGAAAAAGCATCAGGCTTGCCTGGTGTCCCTTTAAGTAAAGTTATTACAAGTAGCATACTTTTAGAATTTGGGGGAAGTAATAACCATCATCATGACTATAAGACTGTTTTTTGCCAGAGAAATAAAACACACTATGGTTTAATTAACTGAAAATGATCATTGTATCTCAACGTTCAATCCAAAACAGACCTTCACAGTTGGGATATGAAAACTGAAGCCATTAAAAGCTAGTATGGCCATTTTCAACAGCCAAGCAGAGGGCCCTACCAGTGGGGAAAATGCAATCACCGAGGCCAAGATGACCACAAAGCTATTAGGCCCTGCAAGTCTAGGACCTGCTGAGCAGCATGGAGAGAATCTTATCATTCGTCCGGTCTCTTCAGATACAGCCCTTTTTCTGATTCTTTGAATTAAAACAGGAAGTTACTGTAGCTAATTATTAATACCGGGAGGTAAAAGCTCTTAAATATGACGGAGAAAGGTTAGCAATCCTTACACGCTTTAACTGTGAAAGTGGGGAAATCCTTTTTGGTTCACAAGCACATAGTAATCCAGTGTTAAATGTCGACAATGTGCATTGCATGCATGCTTAAGCTATGCTTAAGTGACTGGCATTGAAGATAGTTGTTAAATATAAACTTTCAATCAAGCCCATTTAATATATTACATGGGTAATGAAGATAAAGGCTCTCAAGTTGCTGTTTTTGGTCAGTGGAGCATCCAGGGATATAAAATTCATTGGTATGGGCCAGAAAAAAAGGCACACAGAAAAACCTTTTTCTCAGCATTTTCACTTTTATCTTTGCCCATAGATAAACTGCTCGTTTGGACCAGCCACTGTTCATCTTGTGGCAGATTTATGCCTGCTTGGTCCTACACAGGTCCCACACATAAACTCCATGGCCGTAAGGCCGTGTCCTCTTTGGTTGAATACCACTCAAAGTCTCAGGTGTTTACAACTTAATTACCACCTGTTATCACATTGATAAGAGCAGTCAGCTATGGAGTGCGTTCTGCGGATAACACACCAAGAGGGGAAAAAAACAACTTTTATGAGACTTTTAAGTATCTGCACTGGTGGGAATACCAGGAGCAGTGACACCTACAGTACATGTGCAGTTTGTGACCATATTGTCTGGAAAAAGGCCGCAATATCCCAGAGGAAATTATATTGGAATTAGTTTTGGCAGAACACCATGTCTGTCCTTAGTAAATTGTTAACAAGGTTTTGATAGCACAAATATGGCACAAATGCCTTCAATCAAGGCCAGGACCTCCCATGCCAAAGCATGAGACCATGTGCTATTCAACGAAATCATAGGACTACTTCACCGAAAAATAGACTGACCACCTGGTTAATTAAATTGTAAAATGTCACAACAACCGATTTTGAGACATTGTGGTCTTTTCGGTGTCTGTTTTTGTAGCTGTAGCTCTATTTGTAAATCCTGTTTGTAAAAACTGTTCTTTTTCACAATGCATTTACAGCACACTGTATAGATGTCATTTTCATGAGACTGATTGAGATTCAATGATCTACTGAACGTAATTGAGCCCTCACAGCTGTACTACATGTACATGCTTTATAATTCCCCAGGAATATTAATATTGTGAAATAATTGAATCTGCACTACACTCTTCCCACCTCTAACAATAACATTAGCAGAAAGTTGCTCATCAAGTACACATAGGTAGTTCTCGTACCGGTTTGTTCACTCTGGACATTTTCATACTCCGTGTGGCGTATGCACAGGCGTCTGTCGATCTGGTAGAGCAGGGCAGGGCACAGGTAGGTGAACTCTTGGGGGGTGATGGTGGACTGTGGACTCAGCCCATAATATTGCAGCAGCTGAGTCAGGTTCAAGCACTTGGGGGGGGGGGGGGGGGGGAGAAAGGAAAATTGAAGGATAGGATAAAGGAGAGGATATTAAAATAACAGCAAAACATCAATAGTGTGCCTACAAAACAGAGTAATACATCACAAAATATGTCATGACATGCAATGGTAAGAGGAATTTGCATGTCTTATATGAGACTAATGATTCTAACTTTATGAAAACAGGACACTCTAATATAAACTCTTAAAACAAATGTGTTGAAAACACAACACAACAAACACTGTTTTTAACACATCTCTATGTCCAGATAGGGACAACACAGTTTGTGTTGTTTCCCAGAGTGTAGCATGGCATGAATTCAACATAAAGCAGAGGTATGACTATCAGTCTTTGGTTCTCCATGTTTAGAAGCACCTTCAGTTGGAGAACTCAAAAGGCCTACCTCGTCATGTTGGTGCAACTGACTGTCAGAATGAGGCTCTGCAAGGGACGATCTCCTGTCCTTGTTTGGCACTTCTCTCTTCTCTTTCCGGGAGCGACTACGTCTGTGGTCATGGTTGTGGTCGTGATGTTCATGGCTGTGGTCATGGTGATCATGGTCGTGATCATGGTCGTGATCGTGGTCATGATCGTGTCCATGGTCCTGTCCTGCCGCTGTGGGAGGCACAGTAGTGGTCGCTGGCCTGTTCCTGTTGCGCTGGCCTCCCCTGACTCTCTGCGGCTTTCTGGTCCTCTTGGTCACTGGGGCCAGGGTTGGAGCTAGCGACGGGCTAGCCTCCTGGAGGCCTGAGCCCAAAGTGGCCCTCTGCGGTGTCCGTGTGGGCTGGGCAGGGAGCTGTGTGGGCGGGGCTGCCCGGGGAGCGGGGATCCGAATGTCTGTGCTGTTGGCTGGGGCGCGGTGCTCGTGGTTGTGGGGGTGTGGGTGCGGATGCTTGTGATGGTGGTCGTGGTGGTGGTGGGGCGGCGACTGTTCGTCATGGATATGTTCGCCAACCTCCTCCTGCACCTGCTCGGGCACCTGGCTGAACTCGTTGCTGTCGGCCGCACGGTCGCTGGCTGCGGCGGTGTGATTATGATCACCATGGTCATCATGGGTGTGCTTGTGCTCATTGTCCTGAGTGTGAGCGTGATCGTGATCGTCACGGCCCATGGGGCCACTGTCCACGGTAGGCTCAGAGCTGTTCGGGCTACAGGGGAAGGTGCCCTGTCCGGCTGTGGTGTGCGCTCCTCCGGCCTCTGTATTGGGGTGCTGGTGGTGGTGGTGAGAGTGTGTGGTGTGGCTCCCACCATGGCTGTGAGAGTTATGGTCATGGCCGTGGCCATGGTGGTGGTCGTGGTCATGGTCATGGTCATGGTGGCGAGCATGGTCCAGTAGGTCCAGATGAGCGACGTGGTCATGCTCGTCGTGTTTGACGCCGACCACCTTCACCTTGCCCAGGCCCAGGTTCAGCAGCAGGTTCTGGAAGCCGTGGAAGCTGAGCTGGTCTCCCTGGCTGTAGTAGTGGAACAGCTTCTGGATGTAGTAGTGCTGCTCTTTCTCCGCCTCGCTGACCCCGCCATCTCCAACGTCACCCGCCGCCGCAGGCTGACCCGACGGACCCACGTACGGCGCCTGGGATATCTGCAGGTCGTTGTGGACGTGATCGTGTTCGTGTTCAAGATCGTGGTCGTGGTCACTCCGATCGTGGCTGTGGCCGTGGTCCAGGTCACCGCTGCTGCCTCCGTGTCCGTGTCCATGGTGGTGGCCATCGCTGTGGCAGTGGCTGCACTGGTTGAACAGGAAGGTGAGCACGCAGATGAAGCAGAACTTAGTGTGTGCATGGACCCTCATCTTCTCCTCACTTCGAGACGCCTTCATTTAGAAAAGCAGGAAAGAAAGAAAGAAAGAAAGAAAGAAAGAAAGAAAGAGAAAGAAAGAAAGAAAGAAAAAAGAAAGAAAGAAAGAAAGAAAGAAAGAAAGAAATTACACATCCGCTGCTACTTAAAAGTCACCAGCACAAACAAGAAAGAAAAAAAATCTTCTTATCTAATATTTAATCACATTAACAACAACGTGCCCTCAGACAGCTTTCCCCTGCACATACTGCCAGCAGTATACAGTACGAAGTAGGTATAAAAAAAAAAATGTTTTTCATGTGGTTAGCCAGGAGCAAATGTAATTTCAGTCAAGTGATCTCCATGCGACTGTGTGGAGAGGCCTGCAGGTCTGGTGGGGGGGGGGGGTGTCTGGAGAGCACGGGGACAGGAGTGGAGGAGTGGAGAGCACATGGCCACACAGCTGGGATGAAACACCCCCTGGGGGGAAACGCAGTCACAACCCCACACGGCTCATAACATTACTCACAAACGCCAGAGCTCTTGCAGCAGTTAAGTTCATCAATAGTGAATAGTTCAAGCAGGCAACGCCTGCACATACATTCCAGCACATACATGTGAGGCTTGGCCACTCCAGACCCCATCAAGTGCCTTAGATTACTGTACGTGGGCAGGGGGGGGGGGGTTAATGCTTTACAGTAAAGAGCCTTGAGATTAGGGACCAGATTTCCTAGAATATCTGTAATATCCAAAAACCCATTCATAGACCTCACGAAACATAGAAAAACCTTTAAATTATTTAATTAAGCTCCAAATTAGTGGATGGAAGCCTAATAATGCCCATAATTCCCATTCAGACACAGCACCTTCCCTGACTGCAGTCACGTATTCACCTCAGGTGTGTGTGCGACACCTTTCGACACTGCAGACTTGAGACAGGATGAATAAAGAAGAAAAATAGCATATGTTACAGGCTATCAGCTACGTGGCTGGCGACGGCTGGGCAGGGACCACAGCATTTGTGAAGACCAACCTACGGTCTGAACACGAGCTACTGGCTATCTGCAATGAACCTGCTGATTTCCCACAGACTGGAGAATGCACAGATATGCATTACAAACAACACCATACTGTACGTAGCGGTGGAATCTATCATGTCTACATTGAAAAACAGCTGACTATTGGGGAAAAAAGCATCCTGTGCTCAGACTGGTTTAGGGTGGGTAGGTCTGGATCTCTCCTCCACCAAACCAAAGTCAAATGAAAGCTCTCAAGAAAAACTCAAATGAGGCCCTAATACATTGTCCTGAGGGGACATACAAACAATGCAACAATGAACCAGAGGTTCTCAACCGTTTTGGGGCTAAGGCACACCAAAGATCAAACCAAGCCGCCAAGGCACATCGACTTCGTTACTGATTGTGAAGTATGTCACACACATTATTTTCTAAATAACAGGAGTGTTCATTCTCATGCCCATATGTTTCTCTACACAGTGTGTTCAAGAGCGGAGACCACAGTGTTGGCCATATGCTCACATGATGTTGATTGAGCTTTTTAATCAAGAAGCTGTGTCATTGTTAGCTCTATAGCCTATTTCATGAACCTGTATAAAAGCACATTAGGTTCCTCAAAATCCTAAGGTACACCTCACTTTGCCTCTCAGCACACCGAGGACCGTTGAGAACCACTGCTCTATACGATGCAACCACACAGTCTCCACACAGAGTGGAAATGGAGACTACAGTTAACAGTAAATTAGGAGCAAACAAATAAAAATACTGATAGGACACAGTTCTGTGAGTGTTGGACATTAACACAGACAGTGGAAAACATCAAAACGTTATGATCTTAAAATAGACAAGAAAGAGAAATGAGTGCATAGGATTTCCTCTTATTAGTTGCCCTAAATGCAATAACGTTTCTATTCAGTATTGATCCCTGGTTCAGACTGCAGTAGCTTGGAGGTACATTTAACGTTTCTATTCAGTATTGATTCCTGGTTCAGACTGCAGTAGCTTGGAGGTACATTTAACGTTTCTATTCAGTATTGATCCCTGGTTCAGACTGCAGTAGCTTGGAGGTACATTTTTTATGGGTAAGTTTTTAGTTTTTACACTTCCCAATATCTGTAAACTGCAAACCTTATTTAGTTTCACACTGAATTGTTCTTATCGCCATCTTGCCATCAGGGGTTATAAAGCCTCTAAGCCAGCCTTTAATACCTTATTTTTTCTCTCTACATAGTAAGTGGCTGAGTCCAATTAATTAGCCAGGTGTAGAACACGTGAAACCTAAGCCAGGGTTTAATCAGCCAATACCACTGCAATATCCTATTGTTTCAACGGCAGTTTATAAAGTCCCTTAATTCGAAATCAAAACAGGTTATTAAAGGAACTTACTACACGCACAATCTAAATATAATCTAGAAATTAATGTTCTGAGTGGAAATTTTATGAGGAAGCAATAGTGGTCAATGTAGAGATAGTAAAACAGGTGTTTTTTTTGGTCGTGGTACTTAAAGTAAAGACAAAATATATCAGAATATGATGACAGTAACTTAGGATCTCAACTAAACCGCTCAACAACTATCGATTCTAATCGACCCCATACAGGACTGACCTTTCACATGAGTATTTAAAGGCAGGATATATGCAACACTACATCCTCAAAACACTGCCATGTGTTTCACTTTCCATTAGCATAGATGCATGCACAAATAGTGTCCTCACACTTGCATACAAACATCGCCACTGAACCAACAATAGAGACTTTATACACAGGATACAGGTCTAATCAATTTAACACACTTCAGCCTGGCAATATTCCTATTTAAAACACTGCAGACAGACAACAGCAGCAGACTCCAAGCCCAGTGACTAAATCAATGCAAGCCTTCCAGGGTGACTCTGGACCTGCCACCCAAGCGTGGAGTACTTACGCCTCGACCGTGCAGCAGTCCGTCCCCGAGAGCGTGTGAAAACTGAATTAAGCGACTGTGTGTGTGTGTGTGTGTGTGTGAGACAATGGCCAAGGTTTTGGTTTCAAACATTAACGTGATTACAACCCTTCTTCAGAGAGCTGCCCGACAACACACACTGTTTATAAACATGAGACCGTGTTGACCTCTGAACCTTCGGGGCGAAGATAGGATGAGGCAAGACCGGAACCTATTTTAAGATCTCGCGGATCTGACAAACAAGCCCCAGTATGGCTCCTCAATGACTTCTTTGTTGCCCATATGACATTTCCATGAGCCGTCTTGTGAAAGAGCTTCGGAGAGGGCAAAGCGAATCATGAGTTACAAAAACTCATCATGAGATAATACTAAAAGGTTTGGCTCCCATTGACGGTGAGATGGGGGATCTGGAATCCATGGGGGGGGGGGCTTAATCAACAAACAGTTGAATAGTCTACTGTTCTCTTATAAACATGACCACCACTAAAGGACTACACTTGAGTCCCAATGCATTAAATTAGCTGTGTATAATGGCACCAGCTGCGATGCCCAACACTACTGAGAAAAGCAGAGAAGTGATAGAAGGGACATGTCTAATGCTACAACTGACGGAAATCTGAGGGGGAAAAGGATGTAATGTATCCATGGTTAGGTAAAGGTCTTATCACTTAAATGACCCTTCACTTGGCACAATGCTTTGCTTATTCTTGAGATTATAGGTTATGGTGTGTGTTGTTTGTGTGTGTGTGTCTAGGCATATGCAACAGGATTAACACCACTGGGGTTTGTTATAAGGGCAGGTCCTAGGAGGGAATGGTACATGACGGCTTTACTTACCATATCTGAGGGCTTCTTCTTCAACACCACTGCAAACGAAAAGACCAGTTTAGTGTTTGTCAGGGGAGTAGAGTTTAGTTTATTGGCCATGCCTCTCTGAGTACGCTCATACAGAAACACAACAAACACACAGAGCAGCGTTTATCTAGGAAGCCTGCAGGCCTATTGTCTAAACACAAACAATTTGTAGCCACACACACATCCTACACAATTCCAAGGAGTAGTTTAGGCATTCAAAGCTAAAACGATTATTTTAAGATTAACAGTCCCAGCAGTTACCACAGTTACCAGTTACACTACCGGTCAAAAGTTTGGGGTCACTTAGAAATTTCCATTCCACTCCATTATAGACAGAATACCAGCTGAGATCAGTTGCATTGTTATTTAAAACAGTGACCCCAAACTTTTGACCGTGGTGTAGTTGACACACAGCATGTCTTGAAGAACAATATTCTCACGCCTAGCCCTGTTAAATCGCTGAACTCACTGCAGCAACCACATGACAAACAAGGAAAGGAGAACAGAGATGGGAGTACTCCCTACAGACCAGCATACCGTAATGACAACACGCGCCACCTTGGCCCTTGATTCAGATCCACTGGCCTTTATATTTCCACTTTTTTATCCAGATTTCCTTCTTTTCTTTTTTTAGGCTGAGAACAAAAGAAAATCAAAGGATTAATAGTGTGTAAATTGGCACCATTCCTGGTTGGAAACAAAGACCAGGACCAGATTATTTATTATTGACAGTTGTGACATTTACTAGTTAAGGCACGTGGCAGAACCTTACCAGTATCATAATGGAAAGATCAGGTACAGAGTGAGTTTAAAAGTTAGCTTTGTTTTTAATATGAGGATATTTGAAAGAAGCTCCATCGATTGTACAAATAGTGTTGTGTCAAGGCTAACACAGAGAAATGCTGAAGTATATTAAATACTTTAATCTACAGCCTTCATTAGCCAATACACTGGCAGCCACGTTTGCGTGATGGCAAAGCAAGAGAGAAGGACAGGGCAGAAGAAGTGAACAGCGGGCGCCAAGAGAGTAGGATCGTCCGGCGGGCACCGACCAGGGGGCACATTCCTGGCGTGTAGCGGAGCGAGGTGAGGCAGGGGGCTGCAGACTCGGTGTACTGCTCATCTTCCGACTCAGACAGAGGGAGAGAGACAAGAGAGAGAGAGAAGAGAGAGACAGAGAGAGAAAAGGAAGAGAGGATGAATGAGCGAGCCCTTAAGCCGCCTCATATGACTCTCACAAGGCCCCCCCCCCCCCAGCCCCATCTCATCTCCGGCAGTCATGCGTGAGGCCCTGCCGTTGTGAGGCGAGCGCGTCTGCCTGCGATTCCTCAGGAGCCCTTACTGTAAGCTGCAGTGCTCGCATGGGGGAGAGGCCACGGATTAGCTCGTACAGGTCTGCAGGGAGACATTGTCCCCCCTCTCGTGCGCTTGCATTCCAGCGGAAAATACGCTCCCTTTGGTTTTTCCATTCCCTTCAATCCACTACCGAGCACTTACCCAATGAGAGGAGTAAACTGAAGGACAGATCACATGTGCTAGGTTTTATGGAGAAGTCGACACATGAGAAGTCTGACCTGGAGTGTCACGCAGGAAATGATGCACAATGAAGTCTTACATGGTATCTTACATGGTAGACATACATGGGTCAATTGCCTTTTACAACCCAAACACACAACCAGGGTTGTCTGTGTCTAACCTCCATTGTCCAAGTCTTTTAAGGATACCAATCTTGCCATTCTTATTCACATGATTCCCAGTTTCTCACAGGAAGTGGTCAAACATCCCATCAACACATATTAGGTAACATTACACAAAACCTATGAGAAACAACTAAGCTATCCCCTTATATCATTTTTCAGCATTTATCAAAATTTCCAGACAGCGTCACACCTTCAAGCACCATGGAGCTATTTTCACCGTCAAAAGTGGCAATCCCAACTAACAATCCATTAAGGACGAGAAAGGTGCACCCGACAGTGACTCGATTGGTGCATGCGAAAAAGATCTCTTTTCTCATGTGAATGCGTTCCTAAATATGTCAACGGAAGACCCGAAGGCAGAGAGACGATGAGCAGATGCATGCTAACACATGGGGCCCCCACCCAGCAGATGGTATGAGGGGACAGCAAGCATTTGCCGAGGACTTGGGCGAATGGGGAAAAACACGCCACAGAGATCTCAGCTGAAGGTGCAGCCAGTAGAACTGACTGTTCAATGACCAGCACCGCCAAACCCAACGGGCCGTCCGACCAGGGCTCCAGAGTGCGACCAATTTGGTCGCATATGCGACCTAATTTTTCAAAAGTGTGACTAAAAAAAATCGGAGGTCACACCGGTGCGACCAGCTATTCGAGAGAGGAAAAAGTGTCCACATTGAAACTCTACATTTGGTTCAATAACAGACAAATATTTGGCCAATATCGTGGCTTAAACAAATCACAGATAGTGAAGGGCGGGACATCCTCTCTGATTGGCCGTGGCCCAGTGCCGAGATAAACGTCCCCTCCCCACTGCCGGCGGCTGGCAGCAGCAAACCGATCAGACGAGCCCGAGATGATGATCAAGTTTATCATTGCCTACGATAGGCCTAGTGAAACTTCCTTTCACCAAGTTCAGTCCGAAATAATTATTCACCAGAAAAATAGTTCGACGTAAACCCGACGTACAGGAATGCCACTTGCGCCAAATTTATAGGTGTCATTGCAGATGAAAAGACGTCTTAAAATCGCGAACAATGCACACAAGGCCTTCCCGAACGACAGAGATACAGATATCGCCGAAAAGGAGTGCGTCATTGACCGCAGTTACATGCAGGGAGTAACCCGGTTTTCAACAGCAATATTCGTTTTGCGCGCGAGTTGTGTCATTCTGATGGCATCAATCAATTTAATCCGGTATTTGGCGCAAACCGAATATCGCTGCTACATTTAAAGCCCCAAATATTCCCTGCATGTATAACTGTGGTCATTGTGTACGGTGAATTGAATGGACACAGATCGAGCCTGGCAAGTCATTGCAATAGCCTATAATAATAGGCCTACCATTTTGTTACTGCATTAACCATAGTGATGTTCTTATTGAAAATTTAAAAATACTAAAATTAAAAAGTAAATTGCATTGTGGGGCTGTCAAATGATCATTGCAATCATCATTGCAAAATCACATTGGAACATCTTTTTAAATTGTGCTTAAATACATTTCTATGAAAGATGCTAGCATGGCGAGCTGGTTTAGCCAAGGCCTAAAGATCATGAAGGATAGTATGTAAGACATTGAGCCATGAGATGTGCAGTTTGAAGCCCTTAAAAGACGTGGACTGTTAATTTACTCACTGTTATGTTTATTTAATTCATCTTGAGATGTTTTAAGTTTAAATTTCAGCTCAGTGAAGCACTTAAAGCACCAACACTTCATTAAGTTACTTTTCTTGTAGAATTGTAAATCATAAGTCATAGGACAACCTATATAGGACAGTAATTAAGAAAAAGAAGTGAACCTGCTGCGGTGTTAAATGCGATGTGGTTGAAAATTTGGGTGCACCTAACTTTTGTGCTGGTGCACCTAAGAAAAAAAGTTAGGCGCACCAGTGCAACCAGTGCAAAAAGTTAGTCTGGAGCCCTGCTTCCGACTGCAAATGGACGGCACACTGGGCCAAACTGCACAGAAATGTTCATGCCCACAACTTGGGTTTGTCAGATAGCAGGCAGTGCCAGGGCAATCCAGAAACACCCATGCTGTGCAACAGCCACAAATTCAGACAAATTCATGGAGTGGGAAAAAAAAGAAGACATCCTTTTCCATTGGAGTCCATTGTTTTATAGGGTTTGATTCTTAGCGTCAGTTCAGTACAGTGGTAATCAACATCCTTGGTTTATGAAGACAGAGAATGAGATTAAACACGAATGCGCCATATGGCAGGAAGGGCAGCGGTTACATTGCTGAAGTTCACAAAGCGCGGACACCACTTAATCAGCCTACAGATTTAACAGGGCACTGTATCCATATTCAGCATTAAAAAATGTAGCCTACAGATTTAACAGGGCAGATTTAACAGGGCACTGTATCTATATTCAGCATTAAAAAATACAACACAAGATGCCACATAATGAATCATCATCTGTCTGCAACATACCAGTAACGACCAACTAGACTATTAAGAACTCCAACTTTAGACACCAAGACTGGAAAATGGTACAAAACCATCAGCCCAACACACATCACACTACAACTAATCACACTTACTCTGATTATTCACAGAGAAGACCCACAATGCACCTCACCAACAGCACTTCAGACCCAAGCTTCTACTGCTGATATCAACCAAAAGCTGAAATGCCTCAATATGTTTTGCCAACAACACCTTCTACCATGTCCAGGTGTATGATCATGAGACTTCCAGCTTTGCTTTGTAGGTGTGCTGTGCTGTAAGCATGGGAAAGTGTCCAAGGTGACTGTTAGTTATCTCAGCTGGTAAACAGTGGGCTATCACAGCTAAGACTGAAAGAGCTCCAACACACAGGCCTTAAAATGATGACTTACCTCTACTTTCTGACCAAAACCAGACCCACTCTACTCCTCTCTGGCACTGCTGTTTCTCTGGAAAAGCATGGCACTAAGTCTAGATGTTGTGAGCCCCTCAGGTCAGGTGACTTACTACCATATAATAGGTGGGTGGAGGGTGTGGGTGTGCGTGTGTGTTAGTGGGTGGGTGGGTGGGTGTTGGCTGTGGAGAATTTCAGTTAATCAGCTACTAAAGTAGCCACTTACAGTAGGGGGAAAAGTCCAGGAGATTTTGTGTGTGAGTGAGCATCTGGACAGGTCAACCAGAGGGTCAAGCCATGGCGCGCTACATTGCGCAAGACTGGCATCTTTCCTGTGTCTAGGAGATGACAAAGACGCAAGGAAGGAGAAGAACTAAGACAGAGTGGACTCCAGGTCCAAATGTGGCAAATAAACTGCGACCAGTAGGTTGTTAACAGCAGAAATGACAAGGGTATCCTCATCAGCCATGAGTTGTTTTCTTTTTTGTCACGGAGCCCAGGAATGCACAGAGGCAATCGGGAGGAGAGCGCTAATCTGGGAGATTTTCAACGCCTGTCAGACCCATTATCATTTCACGTCTCCAAAAAAAGCATGCTGAAGGACCAGAGACACTGTTCATTCACTCGCATGCACGCACACACACACACACACACACAAACAAGCTCAAAGATAATTGGACTTCTAAAAGAATACAGGCTTCCCTGCTGAAAAAGTCTTTGTGGCATTAAGAGGCTGAATGTTATGGCAGCTTGGCTTTGACTGCACCCAACTGACATGCGACACTGTAAGCTTTGAAGGATAGTGTGTGTGTGTCTACTGATTATTACTACAACACAACACCAGCAGTTTTTTTCTGTTAGACACCTTATCCAGATTCAACAGCTGACATCATTCCACGCTCCCCTCTGTGTCCTGTGGAGCAGTCATCAGTGTGACTTGGTGACCCCTGATAATCACCGATTGGACACTTCTTGCCCCATGTGACACATAGCATTAAAAGGCTTTAAAAGAAAATCAATAACACTATCTGAGTGTGTCCTTCCACCACATCACATTTTTTTGTGTGTGCTTTTTCCCCCCAGAATCTTGGAAAGTGATACTGTGGTAAGACATTGAGTTGATTAGTTAGCCTGGAGTTGATTAGTTAGCCTATTGATTTGCATCATGGAGTTGATTAGTTAGCCTGGAGTTGATTAGTTAGCCTATTGATTTGCATCAATTTCACAAAGATTCTGCATTTTTTTCTGCCAGTCAAGCAATGCCATTCAGGAAACAGCAGCATTCTTGTTCATTTCATCCACAGATAAAACAAAAAATACATTTCTACAATACACAAATAAACAATTTGGACTACTAATATAAAAATCACAGATGCTTAAGGGAATCCCACTCAAAACAATACCTTTATTGGACCATGCGAGGGGTCTTTAAGAATAGTTTGGTTACCTAATGAAGAGATGGGGCCCTTTATGGCACAGTCCAAGATGGCACATGTCTAATGGCTGACTCAAATTGCCACCCAAGGCTTTCTTCTTTCATAATAGAGGGATACTGTTTTTGACATTTCTGGAAAAAATTAATCAAGCAAAGCAGTTGTTCCCTTTGTTCTATCTGAATAAAGGATTTAGCCTCCAACTTAATGTGTAATGTAATACATTTCTTAATTAAATGAGTAGACCTACATTGTACTGCATCCTGTAGAGAATTGTGATTATTCTGCCAATGAGGTCAAGATATGCACGTAATAAAGTTAGCCTGTCCCATCTCGACAAACTGACGGAACAAAAACAAATACACCAGCTTGTAATTGATGAGGTCATCTGAACTTTTCATGGATCAGTGGTCATGACGCAGTACTGGCGCGAAACCCGCTTGGCAAGGTATAAAAGTCGTCTAATACTAGATTCTAGACACCGCAAAACCCCTACAACTCTAGTCATTATTACTCGTGAAGTGATAACGTTACTCGTGTAATTTATGGGCTGTACAATAGTCCAGCCGACGGTATAGCAAGGAATAGTAACGCGACTCCTACATCTGACATCACCAAATTGCTGTGTGATACACGTCCGCAGCTAATTATTTTGGTCTTTAAATGTTGACAGATACAATACAAAAATGTAGGTAACCCAGATATTCGTTTAATTTGGCGCTCTGTGGGGTGTGGGGCATACATGGCTAGATAACGCTAACTAAAATCATGTGCTTGCTGATATTTGCACAAATGGGATGCTTGAGACCTGTAGTTGCTCATTCTTCAGTAACGAATAACGAAAGCTTGCTTGCCGTCCCCGGGCTCGCGACTCACGGTACTGCCCTCCCACGAACAAGGTTTACCTACCAAACCGTACCATATGACACAAAGTAACGTTAGGCTACGAGAAATGCAATACTTGCATTCACAACACACGGGCAGTTGCCATAACCAGTCTCCATATAGCATAAAGGCCAAGTTACAGTAACAGCTTTCCACACGTGGTGTGCATAACAGATTAACGTTAAAGTGGCGGATGGACGAAATATTTCGTATGTAGCACTTGTAGGTGCCTAGCAGAACACACACTAAGCAAAGCCAAGAATGGGCGAGAACAAACAATGTTATATAGCATGTACTGCGATTCCGATCCAACCCTGAACACACTAAAGACTGAACTCAAAATCGCTAGCCAATAGCTAGCTAACCTGAATCGGACAGCTAATATTAGCTGATGTTTCGCTGCAGTTCTCGCTAGCTAGCGATACACTAGCTAAGCAGGCAAAAGCATGTCGTCCCGAGGATCCTCAAAGCCCATGCATTATTTCAACACGAAGCATTAGCCAGACAAATAAACAGATAATTGTCATCAGCTAACAGAAAACTACAACAGATAGATAACAGACCTCCTATCTATCTCCGGAGACTATACTGGGTAAAAACGTTAATCCCATGTCGCTAGCTGGCTAAAGTTAGCTTCCCGTTTCATATTCCAAACCCCAGACACTTCACAGGAAATAGACTGATTAGCTGAGAAGCTAAGACACAACCCCGTAAAAACACAAAACTATACTTTTATTAAATTCCCCCTGACTTCTGATTGTAGTCTGAACTAGCGACACGTTGTTAACACTGCTCGGGTCCATGTTGTGGGAGTGTATGAAAACAAATCGGGTTTTTTATATAGTTACCTCACTCGAGTGCCGTGTGCATCTCCTCTCCGCTCGGTACCAAAAAAATCCACTCCGTAAGACAACCACGCACAAAAGGCCAACGGGTATGCGGAAGTTGGAATTCACTAATTGATGGTACGTGTACTGCGTAGGCAGAGAAACGGACTCTGGCGTAGGCTTGTCTGTACGCAATAACGTGCTATTTCCAGATGAAACTGCAGTGGGGACTTTTTTCGTAATATATGTAGGCGAAAGTTAACTAAAATGTGTTTCATTAGCAATATATGAGGCCAGATACACTTGCTGGCTAGATCTTTCTGTGTCTTTCTAAATTTTAGTCATAGGCTACAATTTATCAGACAGGCATTGGCCTTGCCCAAACAGACTGAAGATTACGCAAAGATGTTAGCCTAATTACAGTGCATGAAAATGCACTGTTCTGTTATCCGAAGTCTTCTTCTTATTGGGGGCCAAGCAGCGAAGCTGCGAGGCAACCATTGTGTTTCTATTTGTTGGGGGCCAAGCAGCGAAGCTGCGAAGGCACCCATTGTGTTTCTATTTGTTCTTATTATTGGGGGCCAAGCAGCGAAGCTGCGAAGGCACCCATTGTGTTTGTTAGTTTTCTTATTATTGGGGGCCAAGCAGCGAAGCTGCGAGGACCTCATTGTGTTTCTATGTTTTCTTCCCTATTATTATTATTATTCCGCCATGGAAGTCTATGGCAGCCCATAGAACCGTCTGGTGAAAAGTTTTGAAATTTGGCACACTGATTAGGGACAGTCCCTTGATTAATGTCACCAAGTTTCATGATGGCACCTAGAGCACTCTAGCGCCACCAACAGGCCAAAGTTGGACGTGCGTTCACGCACGTAACTTTTGACCCGTATGGCCGATTGTCAAAAATGAGGTATCGATGGAATCCTTGGACCAAGCCGAGTTCAATGCACCCTATGACGTCATTTTCCGCCATGATGGATTTTCCGCCATATTGGATTTTAGTGAAAGTGAAACTAAAACTTCACAGGTCACAAATTTTGTCCGATCGTCACCAAACTTCACACACATGCTCTTCAGACCAAGCCGCACAAAAGTTATTCCTTTTCGTCTTCGGAACTAAAACCGTTCGCGCGTAACAGCCAATCGAAATTTGCGGCGAAGCCGCCAAACAGGAAGTGAGCTCATATCTCAGCAACCCATTCATCTGTCATAACCAAACTTAGTACATGTACTCAGGACCCAATCAGGGGGACGCTCAAGAAATCTGGTGACCTTTGACCTCTAGGGGGCGCTGTAATTAAGAAACATGCCTATTGGCCTGTAGCTGCAGTTGTGTTTAGAATTAAAATGCACTAGTGGTGTCTGTTAATACTGTTGGAGGTCCTTAGGCCGACCCAAGCCAACTTGTGATGTCATCGTAATTGATTCGGCCGCCATATTGGATTTAATCAAAAACACGTACAAGTTTTCGCAGGTCACAAATTTCATCTGTTCTTCACCAAAATTGGTAGAGACCATCTTCAGACCATGCCTGATGAGTGCATTGCTTTCTGGAACAATTGACAGAAGCATTGACCTGTACCAGCCAATCGAAATTTGCGGCGAAGCCGCCAAACAGGAAGTGATTTCATATCTCAGCAACGCTTTCATGTATCAAAACCAAACTTAGTACATGTACCTCCGACCACATCGGGAGGACGCTCAAGAAATTTGGTGACATTTGACCTCTAGGGGGCACCGTAATTGACAAAAATGCATTTTGGCCAGTAGTTGCTGATGCGCATTATTTTGCAATGGAAGTCAATGGCAGCCCATAGAACCGTCTGGTAAAAAGTTATACAATTTTGCACACTAATTGGGGACAGTCCAATAATTCATTTCACCAAGTTTCATGCCGGCACCTAAAGCGCTCTAGCGCCACCAACAGGCCAAAGTTGGACTTGTGTTTACGGACGTAACTTTTGACCTGTTGACCCGAATGGCAAAATGAGATATCATTGGAATCCTTGGGCCAAGCCGAGTTCAACACACCCTATGACGTCAATTGTTGACCTCTATGTTTAAATCACAGCAAGTGTGATCATATCTCAGTCAATCTTTTATTTTTGATGTGAAACTGATGACAGCGAGTTCCATCCAGTTAATTCTAATGCGTGCGTGCAAGGGTGGGGCGGGGTGGGATGGGCAGGGGCGGTTGCGGCGGTGGGCTGGCTGGGGGAGGGGGCGGCGACACTCAGCCCTGGTTCAGCCCCACAAAATCAGTTATGTTTTGATGTGAAACTTGACCTTGTAACTCAGCCAATCTTGGGTTGTATGGCATGGAACTTGCTGTGACTGCTTAAGGCTATATGTCTGATGCAACGGCATTGACTTACATGGCAAATCTGGCCTGCTGATCTCTCTGCTTGGCCCCCTCATTGCTGCTTGCAGCTATATTTATTATTGGGGGCCAAGCAGCGAAGCTGCGAAGGCACCCATTGTGTTTCTAGCTTTTCTTATTATTATTATACCTTCTTCCGCCATGGAAGTCAATGGCAGCCCATAGAACCGTCTGGTGAAAAGTTGTGAAATTTGGCACACTGATTAGGGACAGTCCCATGATTAATGTCACCAAGTTTCATGATGGCACCTCAAGCGCTCTAGCGCCACCAACAGGCCAAATTTGGACGTGCGTTCACGCATGTAACTTTTGACCTGTTGATCCGATTTTGAAAAACGAGGTATCGTTGGAATCCTTGGACCAAGCCGAGTTCAACGCACCCTATGACGTCATTTTCCGCCATGATGGATTTTCCGCCATTTTGGATTTCATCAAAATCACTTAAAACGTATCAGAGGTCACACATTTTGTCCGATCGACACCAAACTTCATAGATATCATCTACAGACCATGCCTCATTAATGCATTGCTTTTTGTCTTCGGAACTAAAACCGTTCGCGCGTAACCGCCAATCGAAATTTGCGGCGAAGCCGCCAAACAGGAAGTGAGCTCATATCTCAGCAACCCATTGATCTATCATACCCAATCTTATCCCATGGACTCAGGACCCAATCCGGGGGACGCTCAAGAAATTTGGTGACCTTTGACCTCTAGGGGGCGCTGTAATTAAGAAACATGCCTTTTGGCCTGTAGCTGTAGTTGTGCTTAGAATTGAAACCCACTAGTGGTGTCTGGTACTACTGTTGAAGGTCCTTAGGCCGACCCAAGCCAACTTGTGATGTCATCGTAATTGATTCGGCCGCCATATTGGATTAAATCAAAAACACAAAAAAGTTTTGGCAGGTCACAAATTTCATCTGTTCCTCACCAAAATTGGCAGAGACCATCTTCAGACCATGCCTGATGAGTGCATTGCTTTCTGGAACAATTGACAGAAGCTTTGGCCTGTACCAGCCAATCAAAATTTGCGGCGAAGCCGCCAAACAGGAAGTGATTTCATATCTCAGCAACGCTTTCATGTATCAAAACCAAACTTAGTACATGTACCTCAGACCACATCGGGAGGACGCTCAAGAAATTTGGTGACATTTGACCTCTAGGGGGCACCGTAATTGACAAAAATGCATTTTGGCCAGTAGTTGGTGATGCGCATTATTTTGCAATGGAAGTCAATGGCAGCCCATAGAACCGTCTGGTAAAAAGTTATACAATTTTGCACACTAATTGGGGACAGTCCAATAATTCATTTCACCAAGTTTCATGCCGGCACCTCAAGCGCTCTAGCGCCACCAACAGGCCAAAGTTGGACTTGTGTTCACGGACGTAACTTTTGACCTGTTGACCCGAATGGCAAAATGAGGTATCATTGGAATCCTTGGGCCAAGCCGAGTTCAACACACCCTATGACGTCAATTTTTGACCTCTGTGTTTAAATCACAGCAAGTGTGATCATATCTCAGTCAATCTTTTATTTTTGATGTGAAACTGATGACAGCAAGTTCCATCTAGTTCATTCTAATGTGTGCGTGCAAGGGTGGGACGGGGTGGGATGGGCAGGGGCGGTTGCGGCGGTGGGCTGGCTGGGGGAGGGGGCGGCGACACTCAGCCCTGGTTCAGCCCCACAAAATCAGTTATGTTTTGATGTGAAACTTGACCTTGTAACTCAGCCAATCTTGGGTTGTATGGCATGGAACTTGCTGTGACTGCTTAAGGCTATATGTCTGATGCAACGGCATTGACTTACATGGTTAATCTGGCCTGCTGAACTAACTGCTTGGCCCCCTCATTGCTGCTTGCAGCTATATTTGGGGGCCAAGCAGCGAAGCTGCGAAGGCACCCATTGTGTTTGTTAGTTTTCTTATTATTATTATTACGCTTCCGTCATTGAAGTCAATGGCAGCCCATAGAACCGTCTGGTGAAAAGTTGTGAAATTTGGCACACTGATTAGGGACAGTCCCATGATTAATTTCACCAAGTTTCATGTCGGCACCCCGAGGGCTCTAGCGCCACCAACAGGCCAAAGTTGGACGTGCGTTCACGCACGTAACTTTTGACCTGTTGATCCGATTTTGAAAAACGAGGTATCGTTGGAATCCTTGGACCAAGCCGAGTTCAACGCACCCTATGACGTCATTTTCCGCCATGATGGATTTTCCGCCATATTGGATTTTAGTGAAAGTGAAACTAATCTTTCACAGGTCACAAATTTTGTCCGATCGTCACCAAACTTGACACACATGATCTTCAGACCATGCCTCATTAATGCATTGCTTTTTGTCTTCGGAACTAAAACCGTTTGCGCGTAACAGCCAATCGAATTTTGCGGCGAAGCCGCCAAACAGGAAGTGAGCTCATATCTCAGCAACCCATTCATCTGTCATAACCAAACTTAGTACATGTACTCAGGACCCAATCAGGGGGACGCTCAAGAAATCTGGTGACCTTTGACCTCTAGGGGGCGCTGTAATTAAGAAACATGCCTTTTGGCCTGTAGCTGCAGTTGTGTTTAGAATTAAAATGCACTAGTGGTGTCTGTTAATACTGTTGGAGGTCCTTAGGCCGACCCAAGCCAACTTGTGATGTCATCGTAATTGATTCGGCCGCCATATTGGATTTAATCAAACACACGTACAAGTTTTCGCAGGTCACAAATTTCATCTGTTCTTCACCAAAATTGGTAGAGACCATCTTCAGACCATGCCTGATGAGTGCATTGCTTTCTGGAACAATTGACAGAAGCATTGACCTGTACCAGCCAATCGAAATTTGCGGCGAAGCCGCCAAACAGGAAGTGATTTCATATCTCAGCAACGCTTTCATGTATCAAAACCAAATTTAGTACATGTACCTCAGACCCCATCGGGAGGACGCTCAAGAAATTTGGTGACATTTGACCTCTAGGGGGCACCGTAATTGACAAAAATGCATTTTGGCCAGTAGTTGCTGATGCGCATTATTTTGCAATGGAAGTCAATGGCAGCCCATAGAACCGTCTGGTAAAAAGTTATACAATTTTGCACACTAATTGGGGACAGTCCAATAATTCATTTCACCAAGTTTCATGCCGGCACCTCAAGCTCTCTAGCGCCACCAACAGGCCAAAGTTGGACTTGTGTTTACGGACGTAACTTCTGACCCGTATGGCCGATTGTCAAAAATGAGGTACCGTTGGAATCCTTGGACCAAGCCGAGTTCAACGCACCCTATGACGTCATTTTCCGCCATGATGGATTTTCCGCCATATTGGATTTTAGTGAAAGTGAAACTAATCTTTCACAGGTCACAAATTTTGTCCGATCGTCACCAAACTTGACACACATGATCTTCAGACCATGCCTCATTAATGCATTGCTTTTTGTCTTCGGAACTAAAACCGTTTGCGCGTAACAGCCAATCGAAGTTTGCGGCGAAGCCGCCAAACAGGAAATGAGCTCATATCTCAGCAACCCATTCATCTGTCATAACCAAACTTAGTACATGTACTCAGGACCCAATCAGGGGGACGCTCAAGAAATCTGGTGACCTTTGACCTCAAGAGGGCGCTGTAATTAAGAAACATGCCTTTTGGCCTGTAGCTGCTGTTGTGCTTAGAATTAAAATGCACTAGTGGTGTCTGGAAATACTGTTTGAGGTCCTTAGGCCGACCCAAGCCGACTTGTGATGTCATCGTAATTGATTCGGCCGCCATATTTGATTTAATCAAAAACACGTAGACATTTTCGCAGGTCACAAATTTCAGCGAATCCTCACCAAAAATGGCAGAGACCATCTTCAGACCATGCCTTATCAGTGCATTGCTTTCTGGAACAATTGACAGAAGCATTCGGCTGTAACAGCCAATCGAAATTAGTGGCGAAGCCGCCAAACAGGAAGTGAGCTCATATCTCAGCAACCCTGCCATGTATCATCACCAAACTTACTACATATATTCATGACCCCATTAGAAGGACGCTCAAAAAATTTGGTGACCTTTGACCTGTAGGGGGTGCTGCAATTAGCAATATTGCATTTTGTTTAGTTGCTGATGTGTTTTATCAATCTTTTATTTTTTGATGTGAAACTGATGACAACATGTTCCATCCAGTTAATTCTAATGCGTGCGTGCAAGGGCAGGGCAGGGCAGGACGGGGTGGGACGGGCTGGGGTGATTAGGTGGGGGGGCTGGCTCGCGGAGGCGGTGGCAATTCTCAGCTCTGTTTCACCCCTACAAAATCAGTTATATTTGATGTTACACTTGTTGAAAGTGTTGATCGCGAGTGTTTGCTGAGTTCTATCTTGTCGCCGTGGCTACTCCGGCCTATACTGCTTGGCCCCCTCATTGCTGCTTGCAGCTATATTTGGGGGCCAAGCAGCGAAGCTGCGAAGCCCCATTGTGTTTCTATGTTTTCTTATTATTGGGGGCCAAGCAGCGAAGCTGCGAGGCAACCATTGTGTTTGTTAGTTTTCTTATTATTATTATTATTCCGCCATGGAAGTCTATGGCAGCCCATAGAACCGTCTGGCAAAAAGTTGTGAAATTTGGCACACTGATTGGAGACAGTCCAATGATTCATGTCACCAAGTTTCATGTCGGCACCTCCCGCGCTCTAGCGCCACCAACAGGCCAAAGTTGGACTTGCGTTCACGCACGTAACTTCTGACCCGTTGACCCGATTGTCAAAAATGAGGTACCGTTGGAATCCTTGGACCAAGCCGAGTTCAACGCACCCTATGACGTCATTTTCCGCCATGATGGATTTTCCGCCATTTTGGATTTCATCAAAATCACTTAAAACGTATCAGAGGTCACACATTTTGTCCGATCGACACCAAACTTCATATATATCATCTACAGACCATGCCTCATTAATGCATTGCTTTTTGTCTTCGGAACTAAAACCGTTCGCGCGTAACAGCCAATCGAAATTTGCGGCGAAGCCGCCAAACAGGAAGTGAGCTCATATCTCAGCAACCCATTGATCTATCATAACCAAACTTAGTCCATGGACTCAGGACCCAATCAGGGGGACACTCAAGAAATTTGGTGACCTTTGACCTCTAGGGGGCGCTGTAATTAAGAAACATGCCTTTTGGCCTGTAGCTGCAGTTGTGTTTAGAATTAAAATGCACTAGTGGTGTCTGTTAATACTGTTGGAGGTCCTTAGGCCGACCCAAGCCAACTTGTGATGTCATCGTAATTGATTCGGCCGCCATATTGGATTTAATCAAAAACACGTACAAGTTTTCGCAGGTCACAAATTTCATCTGTTCTTCACCAAAATTGGTAGAGACTATCTTCAGACCATGCCTGATGAGTGCATTGCTTTCTGGAACAATTGACAGAAGCATTGACCTGTACCAGCCAATCGAAATTTGCGGCGAAGCCGCCAAACAGGAAGTGATTTCATATCTCAGCAACGCTTTCATGTATCAAAACCAAATTTAGTACATGTACCTCAGACCCCATCGGGATGACGCTCAAGAAATTTGGTGACATTTGACCTCTAGGGGGCACCGTAATTGACAAAAATGCATTTTGGCCAGTAGTTGCTGATGCGCATTATTTTGCAATGGAAGTCAATGGCAGCCCATAGAACCGTCTGGTAAAAAGTTATACAATTTTGCACACTAATTGGGGACAGTCCAATAATTCATTTCACCAAGTTTCATGCCGGCACCTCAAGCGCTCTAGCGCCACCAACAGGCCAAAGTTGGACTTGTGTTTACGGACGTAACTTTTGACCTGTTGACCCGAATGGCAAAATGAGGTATCATTGGAATCCTTGGGCCAAGCCGAGGTCAACACACCCTATGACGTCAATTGTTGACCTCTATGTTTAAATCACAGCAAGTGTGATCATATCTCAGTCAATCTTTTATTTTTGATGTGAAACTGATGACAGCAAGTTCCATCTACTGTAGTTCATTCTAATGTGTGCGTGCAAGGGTGGGACTGGGTGGGATGGGCAGGGGCGGTTGCGGCGGTGGGCTGGCTGGGGGAGGGGGCGGCGACACTCAGCCCTGGTTCAGCCCCACAAAATCAGTTATGTTTTGATGTGAAACTTGACCTTGTAACTCAGCCAATCTTGGGTTGTATGGCATGGAACTTGCTGTGACTGCTTAAGGCTATATGTCTGATGCAACGGCATTGACTTACATGGCAAATCTGGCCTGCTGATCTCACTGCTTGGCCCCCTCATTGCTGCTTGCAGCTATATTTATTATTATTATTATTACGCTTCCGTCATTGAAGTCAATGGCAGCCCATAGAACCGTCTGGTGAAAAGTTCTGAAATTTGGCACACTGATTGGGGACAGTCTCATGATTAATTTCACCAAGTTTCATACCGGCACCTTGAGCGCTCTAGCGCCACCAATAGGCCAAAGTTGGATGTGCGTTCACGCACGTAACTTTTGACCCGTTGATCCGATTGTCAAAAATTAGGTATTGTTAGAATCCTTGGACCAAGCCGAGTTCAACGCACCCTATGACGTCAATTTCCGCCATGATGGATTTTCCGCCATTTTGGATTTCATCAAAAACACTAAAAAGTCTTCAAAGGTCACAAATTTTGTCCGATCGACACCAAATCTGACACACTTGATCTTCAGACCAAGCCTCACAAAAGTTATTCATTTTCGTCTTCGGAACTCAAACCGTTCGCCCGTAACAGCCAATCGAAATATGCGGCGAAGCCGCCAAACAGGAAGTGAGCTCATATCTCAGCAACCCTTGCATGTATCAAAGCCAAACTTGGTGCATGGACTCAGGACCCAATCAGGGGGATGCTCAATAAATCTGGTGACCTTTGACCTCTAGGGGGCGCTGTAATTAAGAAACATGCCTTTTGGCCTGTAGCTGCTGTTGTGCTTAGAATTAAAACGCACTAGTGGTGTCTGGTAATACTGTTGGAGGTCCTTAGGCCCGACCCAGGCCAACTTGTGATGTCATCGTAATTGATTCGGCCGCCATATTGGATTTAATCAAAAACACGTACGAATTTTCGCAGGTCACAAATTTCAGCGGATCCTCACCAAAATTGGCACAGAACATCTTCAGACCATGCCTTATCAGTGCATCGCTTTTTGGAACGATTGACAGTAGCATTCGGCTGTAACAGCCAATCGAAACTTGCGGCGAAGACGCCAAACAGGAAGTGAGCTCATATCTCAGCAACCCTGCCATGTATCATCACCAAACTTACTACATATATTCATGACCCCATTAGGAGGACGCTCAAGAAATTTGGTGACCTTTGACCTGTAGGGGGTGCTGCAATTAGCAATGTTGCATTTTGATCTGTAGTTGCGATGTGTTTTATCGATCTTTTATTTTTGGATGTGAAACAGATGACAACATATTCCATCCAGTCATTCTAATGCGTGCGTGGTAGGGCGGGGCGGGACGGGGTGGGATGGGCAGGGGTGATTAGGTGGGCGGGCTGGCTGGCGGAGGCGGTGGCAGTACTCAGCCCTGTTTCAGCCCTACAAAATCAGTTATGTTTGATGTGACACTTGTTGAAAGTGTTGATCGCGAGTGTCTGCTGAGTTCTATCTTGTCGCCGTGGCTACTCCGGCCTATACTGCTTGGCCCCCTCATTGCTGCTTGCAGCTATATTTATTATTGGGGGCCAAGCAGCGAAGCTGCGAGGCAACCCATAGTGATTCTATGTTTTCTTCCCTATTATTGGGGGCCAAGCAGCGAAGCTGCGAAGGCACCCATTGTGTTTCTTAGTTTTCTTATTATTATAAATCCTCTGCCATTGAAGTCTATGGCAGCCCATAGAACCGTCTGGTGAAAAGTTGTGAAATTTGGCAGACTAATTAGGCAGTACCCCATGATTAATTTCACCAAGTTTCAAGTCCGCACCCTGAGCGCTCTAGCGCCACCAACAGGCCAAAGTTGGACATGCTTTCACGCACGTAACTTCTGACCTGTTGGCTCGATTTTGAAAAATGAGATATCCTTGGAATCCTTGGACCAAGCCGAGTTCAACGCACCCTATGACGTCATTTTCCGCCATGATGGATTTTCCGCTATATTGGATTTTAGTGAAAGTGAAACTAATCTTTCACAGGTCACAAATTTTGTCCGATCGTCACCAAACTTGACACACATGATCTTCAGGCCATGCCTCATTAATGCATTGCTTTTTGTCTTCGGAACTAAAACCGTCCGCGCGTAACAGCCAATCGAAATTTGCGGCGAAGCCGCCAAACAGGAAGTGAGCTCATATCTCAGCAACCCATAAATCTATCATAACCAAACTTAGTACATGGACTCAGGACCCAATCAGGGGGACGCTCAAGAAATCTGGTGACCTTTGACCTCTAGGGGGCGCTGTAATTAAGAAACATGCCTTTTGGCCTGTAGCTGCTCTTGTGCTTAGAATTAAAACACACTAGTGGTGTCTGGTAATACTGTTGGAGGTCCTTAGGCCGACCCAAGCCGACTTGTGATGTCATCGTAATTGATTCGGCCGCCATATTGGATTTAATCAAAAACACGTACAAGTTTTTGCAGGTCACAAATTTCAGCAGATCCTCACCAAAATTGGCAGAGACCATCTACAGACCAAGCCTTATCAGTGCCTTGCTTTCTGGAACAATTGACAGAAGCATTCGGCTGAAACAGCCAATCGAAACTTGCGGCGAAGCCGCCAAACAGGAAGTGAGCTCATATCTCAGCAACCCTTGCATGTATCACAGCCAAACTTGGTGCATGGACTCAGGACCCAATTAGGGGGATGCTCAAGAAATCTGGTGACCTTTGACCTCTAGGGGGCGCTGTAATTAAGAAACATGCCTTTTGGCCTGTAGCTGCTCTTGTGCTTAGAATTAAGATGCACTAATGGTGTCTGGTAATACTGTTGGAGGTCCCAAGGCCAACCCAAGCCAACTTGTGATGTCATCGTAATTGATTCGGCCGCCATATTGGATTTAATCAAAACACGTACAAGTTTTCGCAGGTCACAAATTTCAGCGGATCCTCACCAAAATTGGCAGAGACCATCTTCAGACCATGCCTTATCAGTGCATTGCTTTCTGGAACAATTGACAGAAGCATTCGCCCGTAACAGCCAATCGAAATTTGTGGCGAAGCCGACAAACAGGAAGTGAGCTCATATCTCAGCAACCCTGCCATGTATCATCACCAAACTTACTACATATATTCATGACCCCATTAGGAGGACGCTCAAAACATTTGGTGACCTTTGACCTGTAGGGGGTGCTGCAATTAGCAATATTGCATTTTGATCTGTAGTTGCTGATGTGTTTTATCAATCTTTTATTTTTGTATGTGAAACAGATGACAACATATTCCATCCAGTTCATTCTAATGCGTGCGTGGTAGGGCGGGGCGGGACGGGGTGGAACGGGCAGGGGTGATTAGGTGGGGGGGCTGGCTGGCGGAGGCGGCGGCAATACTCAACCCTGTTTCAGACCTACAAAGTCAGTTATATTTTGATGTGACACTTGTTGAAAGTGTTGATCGCGGGTGTCTGCTGAGTTCTATCTTGTCGCCGTGGCTACTCCGGCCTATTCTGCTTGGCCCCCTCATTGCTGCTTGCAGCTATATTTATTATTACGCTTCCGCCATGGGAGTCTATGGCAGCCCATAGAACCGTATGGTAAAAAGTTGTGAAATTTGGCACACCGATTGGGGACAGGCCCATGATTAATTTCACCAAGTTTCATGTCGGCTCCTCGAGGGCTCTAGCGCCACCAACAGGCCAAAGTTGGACGTGCGTTCACGCACGTAACTTTTGACCTGTTTATCCGATTTTGAAAAATGAGGTACCGTTGGAATCCTTGGACCAAGCAGAGTTCAACGCACCCTATGACGTCATTTTCCGCCATGATGGATTTTCCGCCATTTTGAATTTCATCAAAATCACTTAAAACGTATCAGAGGTCACACATTTTGTCCGATCGACACCAAACTTCATAGATATCATCTACAGACCATGCCTCATTAATGCATTGCTTTTTGTCTTCGGAACTAAAACCGTTCGCGCGTAACAGCCAATCGAAATTTGCGGCGAAGCCGCCAAACAGGAAGTGAGCTCATATCTCAGCAACCCATTGATCTATCATAACCAAACTTATTCCATGGACTCAAGACCCAATCAGGGGGACGCTCAAGAAATTTGGTGACCTTTGACCTCTAGGGGGCGCTGTAATTAAGAAACATGCCTTTTGGCCTGTAGCAGCAGTTGTGCTTAGAATTAAAACCCACTAGTGGTGTCTGGTACTACTGTTGAAGGTCCTTAGGCCGACCCAAGCCAACTTGTGATGTCATCCTAATTGATTCGGCCGCCATATTGGATTAAATCAAAAACACAAAAAAGTTTTGGCAGGTCACAAATTTCATCTGTTCCTCACCAAAATTGGCAGAGACCATCTTCAGACCATGCCTGATGAGTGCATTGCTTTCTGGAACAATTGACAGAAGCTTTGGCCTGTACCAGCCAATCAAAATTTGCGGCGAAGCCGCCAAACAGGAAGTGATTTCATATCTCAGCAACCCATTGATCTATCATAACCAAACTTATTCCATGGACTCAAGACCCAATCAGGGGGACGCTCAAGAAATTTGGTGACCTTTGACCTCTAGGGGGCGCTGTAATTAAGAAACATGCCTTTTGGCCTGTAGCAGCAGTTGTGCTTAGAATTAAAACCCACTAGTGGTGTCTGGTACTACTGTTGAAGGTCCTTAGGCCGACCCAAGCCAACTTGTGATGTCATCCTAATTGATTCGGCCGCCATATTGGATTAAATCAAAAACACAAAAAAGTTTTGGCAGGTCACAAATTTCATCTGTTCCTCACCAAAATTGGCAGAGACCATCTTCAGACCATGCCTGATGAGTGCATTGCTTTCTGGAACAATTGACAGAAGCTTTGGCCTGTACCAGCCAATCAAAATTTGCGGCGAAGCCGCCAAACAGGAAGTGATTTCATATCTCAGCAACGCTTTCATGTATCAAAACCAAACTTAGTACATGTACCTCAGACCACATCGGGAGGACGCTCAAGAAATTTGGTGACATTTGACCTCTAGGGGGCTCCGTAATTGACAAAAATGCATTTTGGCCAGTAGTTGCTGATGCGCATTATTTTGCAATGGAAGTCAATGGCAGCCCATAGAACCGTCTGGTAAAAAGTTATACAATTTGGCACACTAATTAGGGACAGTCCAATAATTCATTTCACCAAGTTTCATGCCGGCACCTCCAGCGCTCTAGCGCCACCAACAGGCCAAAGTTGGACGTGCGTTCACACACGTAACTTTTGACCTGTTGATCCGATTTTGAAAAATGAGGTACCGTTGGAATCCTTGGACCAAGCCGAGTTCAACGCACCCTATGACGTCATTTTCCGCCATGATGTATTTTCCGCCATTTTGGATTTCATCAAAATCACTTAAAACGTATCAGAGGTCACACATTTTGTCCGATCGACACCAAACTTCATAGATATCATCTACAGACCATGCCTCATTAATGCATTGCTTTTTGTCTTCGGAACTAAAACCGTTCGTGCGTAACAGCCAATTGAAATTTGCGGCGAAGCCGCCAAACAGGAAGTGAGCTCATATCTCAGCAACCCTGCCATGTATCATAACCAAACTTACTACATGGATTCATCACCCCAATAGGAGGACACTCAAAAACTTTGGTGATCTATGATTTGTAGGGGGTGCTGCAATTAGCAGTATTGCATTTTGATCTATAGTTGCTGATGTGTTTTATCGATCTTTTATTTTTTGATGTGAAACTGATGACAACATGTTCCATCCAGTTCATTCTAATGCGTGCGTGCAAGGGCGGGGCGGGGCGTGCCAGGACGGGGTGGGAAGGGCAGGGATGATTAGGTGGGGGGCTGGCTGGCGGAGGCAATGACAATACTCAGCCCTGTTTCAGCCCTACAAAATCAAGTATGTTTTCATATTAAACTTGTTGAAAGTGTTGATGGCGGGTATCTGCTGAATTCAATCTTGTCACCGTGGCTACTCCGGCCTATACTGCTTGGCCCCCTCATTGCTGCTTGCAGCTATATTTATTATTATTATTATTACGCTTCCGTCATTGAAGTCAATGGCAGCCCATAGAACCGTCTGGTGAAAAATTCTGAAATTTGGCACACTGATTGGGGACATTCTCATGATTAATTTCACCAAGTTTCATACCGGCACCTTGAGCGCTCTAGCGCCACCAACAGGCCAAAGTTGGATGTGCGTTCACGCACGTAACTTTTGACCTGTTGATCCGATTGTCAAAAATTAGGTATTGTTAGAATCCTTGGACCAAGCCGAGTTCAACGCACCCTATGACGTCAATTTCCGCCATGATGGATTTTCCGCCATTTTGGATTTCATCAAAATGTCTTAAAACGTATCAGAGGTCACAAATTTTGTCCGATCGACACCAAACTTCACAGATATCATCTACAGACCATGCCTCATTAATGCACTGCTTTTTGTCTCCGGAACTAAAACCGTTCGTGCGTAACAGCCAATCGAAATTTGCGGCGAAGCCGCCAAACAGGAAGTGAGCTCATATCTCAGCAACCCATTGATCTATCATAACCAATCTTAGTCCATGGACTCAGGACCCAATCAGGGGGACGCTCAACAAATTTGGTGACCTTTGACCTCTAGGGGGCGCTGTAATTAAGAAACATGCCTTTTGGCCTGTAGCAGCAGTTGTGCTTAGAATTGAAACCCACTAGTGGTGTCTGCTACTACTGTTGAAGGTCCTTAGGCCGACCCAAGCCAACTTGTGATGTCATCGTAATTGATTCGGCCGCCATATTGGATTAAATCAAAAACACAAAAAAGTTTTGGCAGGTCACACATTTCATCTGTCGCTCACCAAAATTGGCAGAGACCATCTTCAGACCATGCCTGATGAGTGCATTGCTTTCTGGAACAATTGACAGAAGCTTTGGCCTGTACAAGCCAATCAAAATTTGCGGCGAAGCCGCCAAACAGGAAGTGATTTCATATCTCAGCAACGCTTTCATGTATCAAAACCAAACTTAGTACATGTACCTCAGACCACATCGGGAGGACGCTCAAGAAATTTGGTGACATTTGACCTCTAGGGGGCACCGTAATTGACAAAAATGCATTTTGGCCAGTAGTTGCTGATGCGCATTATTTTGCAATGGAAGTCAATGGCAGCCCATAGAACCGTCTGGTAAAAAGTTATACAATTTTGCACACTAATTGGGGACAGTCCAATAATTCATTTCACCAAGTTTCATGCCGGCACCTCAAGCGCTCTAGCGCCACCAACAGGCCAAAGTTGGACTTGTGTTCACGGACGTAACTTTTGACCTGTTGACCCGAATGGCAAAATGAGGTATCATTGGAATCCTTGGGCCAAGCCGAGTTCACACCCCCACACACCCTATGACGTCAATTTTTGACCTCTGTGTTTAAATCACAGCAAGTGTGATCATATCTCAGTCAATCTTTTATTTTTGATGTGAAACTGATGACCGCAAGTTCCATCTAGTTCATTCTAATGTGTGCGTGCAAGGGTGGGGCGGGGTGGGATGGGCAGGGGCGGTTGCGGCGGTGGGCTGGCTGGGGGAGGGGGCGGCGACACTCAGCCCTGGTTCAGCCCCACAAAATCGTTATGTTTTGATGTGAAACTTGACCTTGTAACTCAGCCAATCTTGGGTTGTATGGCATGGAACTTGCTGTGACTGCTTAAGGCTATATGTCTGATGCAACGGCATTGACTTACATGGCAAATCTGGCCTGCTGATTTCACTGCTTGGCCCCCTCATTGCTGCTTGCAGCTATATTTGGGGGCCAAGCAGCGAAGCTGCGAAGCCCCATTGTGTTTCTATGTTTTCTTATTATTGGGGGCCAAGCAGCGAAGCTGCGAGGCAACCATTGTGTTTGTTAGTTTTCTTATTATTATTATTATTCCGCCATGGAAGTCTATGGCAGCCCATAGAACCGTCTGGTAAAAAGTTGTGAAATTTGGCACACTGATTGGGGACAGTCCAATGATTAATTTCACCAAGTTTCCTGTCGGCACCTCGAACCCTCTAGCGCCACCAACAGGCCAAAGTTGGACGTGCATTCACGCAAGTAACTTTTGACCCGTTTGCCCGATTGTCAAAAATGAGGTATCGTTGGAATCCTTGGACCAAGCCGAGTTCAACGCACCCTATGACGTCATTTTCCGCCATGATGGATTTTCCGCCATTTTGGATTTAATCAAAATCTCTTAAAACGTATCAGAGGTCACAAATTTTGTCCGATCGACACCAAACTTAAAAGATATCATCTACAGACCATGCCTCATTAATGCATTGCTTTTTGTCTTCGGAACTAAAACCGTTCGCGCGTAACAGCCAATCGAAATTTGCGGCGAAGCCGCCAAACAGGAAGTGAGCTCATATCTCAGCAACCCATTGATCTATCATAACCAAACTTAGTCCATGGACTCAGGACCCAATCAGGGGGACGCTCAAGAAATTTGGTGACCTTTGACCTCTAGGGGGCGCTGTAATTAAGAAACATGCCTTTTGGCCTGTAGCAGCAGTTGTGCTTAGAATTGAAACCCACTAGTGGTGTCTGCTACTATTGTTGGAGGTCCTTAGGCCGACCCAAGCCAACTTGTGATGTCATCGTAATTGATTCGGCCGCCATATTGGATTAAATCAAAAACACAAAAAAATTTTGGCAGGTCACAAATTTCATCTGTTCCTCACCAAAATTGGCAGAGACCATCTTCAGACCATGCTTGATGAGTGCATTGCTTTCTGGAACAATTTACAGAAGCTTTGGCCTGTACCAGCCAATCAAAATTTGCGGCGAAGCCGCCAAACAGGAAGTGATGTCATATCTCAGCAACGCTTTCATGTATCAAAACCAAACTTAGTACATGTACCTGAGACCACATCGGGAGGACGCTCAAGCAATTTGGTGACATTTGACCTCTAGGGGGCTCCGTAATTGACAAAAATGCATTTTGGCCAGTAGTTGCTGATGCGCATTATTTTGCAATGGAAGTCAATGGCAGCCCATAGAACCGTCTGGTAAAAAGTTATACAATTTGGCACACTAATTGGGGACAGTCCAATAATTCATTTCACCAAGTTTCATGCCGCCACCTCAAGCGCTCTAGCGCCACCAATAGGCCAAAGTTGGACTTGTGTTCACGGACGTAACTTTTGACCTGTTGACTCGAATGGCAAAATGAGGTATCATTGGAATCCTTGGGCCAAGCCGAGTTCAACACACCCTATGACGTCAATTTTTGACCTCTGTGTTTAAATCACAGCAAGTGTGATCATATCTCAGTCAATCTTTTATTTTTGATGTGAAACTGATGACAGCAAGTTCCATCTAGTTCATTCTAATGTGTGCGTGCAAGGGTGGGACGGGGTGGGATGGGCAGGGGTGGTTGCGGCGGTGGGCTGGCTGGGGGAGGGGGCGGCGACACTCAGCCCTGGTTCAGCCCCACAAAATCAGTTATGTTTTGATGTGAAACTTGACCTTGTAACTCAGCCAATCTTGGGTTGTATGGCATGGAACTTGCTGTGACTGCTTAAGGTTATATGTCTGATGCAACGGCATTGACTTACATGGCAAATCTGGCCTGCTGATCTCACTGCTTGGCCCCCTCATTGCTGCTTGCAGCTATATTTATTATTATTATTATTACGCTTCCGTCATTGAAGTCAATGGCAGCCCATAGAACCGTCTGGTGAAAAATTCTGAAATTTGGCACACTGATTGGGGACATTCTCATGATTAATTTCACCAAGTTTCATACCGGCACCTTGAGCGCTCTAGCGCCACCAACAGGCCAAAGTTGGATGTGCGTTCACGCACGTAACTTTTGACCTGTTGATCCGATTGTCAATAATTAGGTATTGTTAGAATCCTTGGACCAAGCCGAGTTCAACGCACCCTATGACGTCAATTTCCGCCATGATGGATTTTCCGCCATTTTGGATTTCATCAAAATGTCTTAAAACGTATCAGAGGTCACAAATTTTGTCCGATCGACACCAAACTTCACAGATATCATCTACAGACCATGCCTCATTAATGCACTGCTTTTTGTCTCCGGAACTAAAACCGTTCGTGCGTAACAGCCAATCGAAATTTGCGGCGAAGCCGCCAAACAGGAAGTGAGCTCATATCTCAGCAACCCATTGATCTATCATAACCAAACTTAGTCCATGGACTCAGGACCCAATCAGGGGGACGCTCAACAAATTTGGTGACTTTTGACCTCTAGGGGGCGCTGTAATTAAGAAACATGCCTTTTGGCCTGTAGCAGCAGTTGTGCTTAGAATTGAAACCCACTAGTGGTGTCTGCTACTACTGTTGAAGGTCCTTAGGCCGACCCAAGCCAACTTGTGATGTCATCGTAATTGATTCGGCCGCCATATTGGATTAAATCAAAAACACAAAAAAGTTTTGGCAGGTCACACATTTCATCTGTCGCTCACCAAAATTGGCAGAGACCATCTTCAGACCATGCCTGATGAGTGCATTGCTTTCTGGAACAATTGACAGAAGCTTTGGCCTGTACCAGCCAATCAAAATTTGCGGCGAAGCCGCCAAACAGGAAGTGATTTCATATCTCAGCAACGCTTTCATGTATCAAAACCAAACTTAGTACATGTACCTCAGACCACATCGGGAGGACGCTCAAGAAATTTGGTGACATTTGACCTCTAGGGGGCTCCGTAATTGACAAAAATGCATTTTGGCCAGTAGTTGCTGATGCGCATTATTTTGCAATGGAAGTCAATGGCAGCCCATAGAACCGTCTGGTGAAAAGTTGTGAAATTTGGCACACTGATAAGGGACAGTCCCATGATTAATGTCACCAAGTTTCATGATGGCACCTAGAGCACTCTAGCGCCACCAACAGCCCAAAGTTGGACGTGCGTTCACGCACGTAACTTTTGACCCGTATGGCCGATTGTCAAAAATGAGGTATCGTTGGAATCCTTGGACCAAGCCGAGTTCAACGCACCCTATGACGTCAATTTCCGCCATGATGGATTTTCCGCCATATTGGATTTAATCAAAAACACATAAAAATTTTCGCAGGTCACAAATTTCAGCGGATCCTCACCAAAATTGGCAGAGATCATCTTCAGACCATGCCTTATCAGTGCTTTGCTTTCTGGAACAATTGCCAGAAGCATTCGGCTGTAACAGCCAATCGAAACTTGCGGCGAAGCCGCCAAACAGGAAGTGAGCTCATATCTCAGCAACCCTTGCATGTATCAAAGCCAAACTTGGTGCATGGACTCAGGACCCAATCAGGGGGACGCTCAAGAAATCTGGTGATCTTTGACCTCAAGGGGGCGCTGTAATTAAGAAACATGCCTTTTGGCCTGTAGCTGGTGTTGTGCTTAGAAACTGAGCTCATATCTCAGCAACCCATTCCCCTATCATCACCAAACTTAGTACATGGACTCGGGACCCAATCAGGGAGATGCTCAAGAAATCTGGTGACCTTTGACCTCTAGGGGGCGCTGTAATTAAGAAACATGCCTTTTGGCCTGTAGCTGCAGTTGTGCTTAGAATTAAAACGCACTAGTGGTGTCTGGTAATACTGTTGGAGGTCCTTTGGTTTACCCAAGTCAACTTGTGATGTCATCGTAATTGATTCGGCCGTCATATTGGATTTAATCAAAAACACGTAGAAGTTTTTGCAGGTCACAAATTTCAGCGGATCCTCACCAAAATTGGCAGAGACAATCTTCAGACCATGCCTTATCAGTGCATTGCTTTCTGGAACAATTGACAGAAGCATTCGGCTGTAACAGCCAATCCAAATTAGTGGCGAAGCCGCCAAACAGGAAGTGAGCTCATATCTCACCAACCCTGCCATGTATCATCACCAAACTTACTACATATATTCATGACCCCATTAGGAGGACGCTCAAAAAATTTGGTGACCTTTGACCTGTAGGGGGTGCTGCAATTAGCAATATTGCATTTTGATCTGTAGTTGCTGATGAGTTTTATCAATCTTTTTATTTTTTGATGTGAAACTGATGACAACATGTTCCATCCAGTTAATTCTAATGCGTGCGTGCAAGGGCGGGGCAGGACGGGGTGGGACGGGCTGGGGTGATTAGGTGGGGGGGCTGGCTGGCGGAGGCGGTGGCAATACTCAGCTCTGTTTCAGCCCTACAAAATCAGTTATGTTTGATGTTACACTTGTTGAAAGTGTTGATCTCGAGTGTCTGCTGAGTTCTATCTTGTCGCCGTGGCTACTCCGGCCTATACTGCTTGGCCCCCTCATTGCTGCTTGCAGCTATATTTATTATTATTATTTAACATCTTTCCTCTGCCATTGGAGTCTATGGCAGCCCATAGAACCGTCTGGTGAAAAGTTGTGAAATTTGGCACACTGATTGGGGACAGTCCAATGATTAATTTCACCAAGATTCATGCCGGGATCTTGAGCGGTCTAGCGCCACCAACAGGCCAAAGTTGGACGTGCGTTCACACACGTAACTTTTGACCCATAGGCCCAATTGTCAAAAATGAGGTATCGTTGGAATCCTTGGACCAAGCCGAGTTCAACGCACCATATGACATCATTTTCCGCCATGATGGATTTTCCGCCATTTTGGATTTTAGTGAAAGTGAAACTAATTCTTCACAGGTCACAAATTTTGTCCGATCGTCACCAAACTTGACACACATGATCTTCAGCCCAAGCCTCACAAAAGATACTCCTTTTCGTCTTCGGAACTCAAACCGTTCGCCCGTAACAGCCAATCGAAATATGCGGCGAAGCCGCCAAACAGGAAGTGAGCTCATATCTCAGCAACCCATTCACCTATCATAACCAAACTTAGTCCATGGACTCAGGACCCAATCAGGGGGACGCTCAAGAAATCTGGTGACCTTTGACCTCTAGGGGGCGCTGTAATTAAGAAACATGCCTTTTGGCCTGTAGCATCAGTTGTGCTTAGAATTAAAACGCACTAGTGGTGTCTGGTAATACTGTTGGAGGTCCTTAGGCCGACCCAAGCCAACTTGTGATGTCATCGTAATTGATTCGGCCGCTATATTGGATTTAATCAAAAACACGTACGAATTTTCGCAGGTCACAAATTTCAGCGGATCCTCACCAAAATTGGCAGAGAACATCTTCAGACCATGCCTTATCAGTGCATCGCTTTTTGGAACGATTGACAGTAGCATTCGGCTGTAACAGCCAATCGAAACTTGCGGCGAAGCCGCCAAACAGGAAGTGAGCTCATATCTCAGCAACCCTGCCATGTATCATAACCAAACTTACTACATAGGTTCAGGACCCCATTAGGAGGACGCTCAAAAAATGTGTTGACCTTTGACCTGTAGGGGGTGCTGCAATTAGCAATATTGCATTTTGATCTGTAGTTGCAATGTGTTTTATCAATCTTTTATTTTTGGATGTGAAACTGATGACATGTTCCATCCAGTTCATTCTAATGCGTGCGTGGTAGGGCGGGACGGGACTGGGTGGGACGGGCAGAGGTGATTAGGTGGGGGGGCTGGCTGGCAGAGGCTGTGGCAATACTCAGCCCTGTTTCAGCCCTACAAAATCAGTTATGTTTGATGTGACACTTGTTGAAAGTGTTGATCGCGAGTGTCTGCTGAGTTCTATCTTGTCGCCGTGGCTACTCCAGCCTATTCTGCTTGGCCCCCTCATTGCTGCTTGCAGCTATATTTATTATTATTATTACGCTTCCGTCATTGAAGTCAATGGCAGCCCATAGAACCGTCTGGTGAAAAGTTGTGAAATTTGGCACACTGATTAGGGACAGTCCCATGATTCATGTCACCAAGTTTCATGCCGGCACCTCGAGCGCTCTAGCGCCACCAACAGGCCAAAGTTGGACATGCGTTCACGTACGAAACTTTTGACCCGTAGGCCCAATTGTCAAAAATGAGGTATCGTTGGAATCCTTGGGCCAATCCGAGTCCAACGCACCCTATGACGTCAATTTCCGCCATGATGGATTTTCCGCCATTTTGGATTTAATCAAAAACACTAAAAAGTTTTCACAGGTCACAAATTTTGTCCGATCGACACCAAATCTGACACACATGATCTTCAGACCAAGCCTCACAAAAGATACTCCTTTTCGTCTTTGGAACTAAAACCGTTCACCCGTAACAGCCAATCAAAATTTACGGCGAAGACGCCAAACAGGAAGTGAGCTCATATCTCAGCAACCCATTGATCTATTATAACCAAACTTTGTACATGGACTCAGGACCCAATCAGGGGGACGCTCAAGAAATCTGGTGACCTTTGACCTCTAGGGGGCGCTGTAATTTAAAAACATGCCTTTTGGCCTTTAGCTGCTGTTGTGCTTAGAATTAAAATGCACTAGTGGTGTCGGGTAATACTGTTGGAGGTCCTTAGGCCGACCCAAGCCAACGTGTGATATCATCGTTATTGATTCGGCCGCCATATTGGATTAAATCAAAAACACGTACAAGTTTTCGCAGATCACAAATTTCAGCGGATCCTCACCAAAATTGGCAGAGACCATCTTTAGACCATGCCTTATCAGTGTATTTTTTTCTGGAACAATTGATAGAAGCGTTCGCCTGTAACAGCCAATCGAAATTTGCGGCAAAGCCGCCAAACAGGAAGTGAGCTCATATCTCAGCAACGCTTTCATGTATCAAAACCAAACTTAGTACATGGTCCTCAGGACCCATCAGGAGGACGCTCAATAAATTTGGTGACCTTTGACCTCTAGGGGGCTCTGGAATTGGCAAAAATGTATTTTGGCCTGTAGTTGCTGCATTATTCTGCAATGGAGGTCAATGGCAGCCCATAAAACTGTCTGGTTCATCCTGATGATGCACAAATAATTTGTTGACCTTTGACCTCTATGGGGGCATTGAAATCACAGCAAGCATGATCATATCTCAATCGATCTTTTATTTTTGATGTGAAACTGATGACAGCAAGTTCCATCTAGTTCATTCTAATGTGTGCGTGCAAGGGTGGGACGGGGTGGGATGGGCAGGGGTGGTTGCGGCGGTGGGCTGGCTGGGGGAGGGGGCGGCGACACTCAGCCCTGGTTCAGCCCCACAAAATCAGTTATGTTTTGATGTGAAACTTGACCTTGTAACTCAGCCAATCTTGGGTTGTTTGGCATGGAACTTGCTGTGACTGCTTAATGCTATATGCCTGATGCCACAGCATTGAGTTGCATGGCAAATCTGGCCTGCTGATCTCTCTGCTTGGCCCCCACATTGCTGCTTGCAGCTATATTTGGGGGCCAAGCAGCGAAGCTGCGAAGGCACCCATTGTGTTTCTATGATTTCTTATTATTATTATTATTATTTAACATCTTTCCTCTGCCATTGGAGTCTATGGCAGCCCATAGAACCGTCTGGTGAAAAGTTGTGAAATTTGGCACACTGATTGGGAACAGGCCAATGATTAATTTCACCAAGATTCATGCCGGGATCTTGAGCGCTCTAGCGCCACCAACAGGCCAAAGTTGGACGTGCGTTCACACACGTAACTTTTGACCCATAGGCCCAATTGTCAAAAATGAGGTATCATTGGAATCCTTGGACCAAGCCGAGTTCAACGCACCATATGACATCATTTTCCGCCATGATGGATTTTCCGCCATTTTGGATTTTAGTGAAAGTGAAACTAATTCTTCACAGGTCACAAATTTTGTCCGATCGTCACCAAACTTGACACACATGATCTTCAGCCCAAGCCTCACAAAAGATACTCCTTTTCGTCTTCGGAACTCAAACCGTTCGCCCGTAACAGCCAATCGAAATATGCGGCGAAGCCGCCAAACAGGAAGTGAGCTCATATCTCAGCAACCCATTCACCTATCATAACCAAACTTAGTCCATGGACTCAGGACCCAATCAGGGGGACGCTCAAGAAATCTGGTGACCTTTGACCTCTAGGGGGCGCTGTAATTAAGAAACATGCCTTTTGGCCTGTAGCAGCAGTTGTGCTTAGAATTAAAACGCACTAGTGGTGTCTGGTAATACTGTTGGAGGTCCTTAGGCCGACCCAAGCCAACTTGTGATGTCATCGTAATTGATTCGGCCGCCATATTGGATTTAATCAAAAACACGTACGAATTTTCGCAGGTCACAAATTTCAGCGGATCCTCACCAAAATTGGCAGAGAACATCTTCAGACCATGCCTTATCAGTGCATCGCTTTTTGGAACGATTGACAGTAGCATTCGGCTGTAACAGCCAATCGAAACTTGCGGCGAAGCCGCCAAACAGGAAGTGAGCTCATATCTCAGCAACCCTGCCATGTATCATAACCAAACTTACTACATAGGTTCAGGACCCCATTAGGAGGACGCTCAAAAATGTGTTGACCTTTGACCTGTAGGGGGTGCTGCAATTAGCAATATTGCATTTTGATCTGTAGTTGCAATGTGTTTTATCGATCTTTTATTTTTGGATGTGAAACTGATGACATGTTCCATCCAGTTCATTCTAATGCGTGCGTGGTAGGGCGGGGCGGGGCAGGACGGGGTGGGACGGGCAGAGGTGATTAGGTGGGGGGGCTGGCTGGCAGAGGCTGTGGCAATACTCAGCCCTGTTTCAGCCCTACAAAATCAGTTATGTTTGATGTGACACTTGTTGAAAGTGTTGATCGCGAGTGTCTGCTGAGTTCTATCTTGTCGCCGTGGCTACTCCAGCCTATTCTGCTTGGCCCCCTCATTGCTGCTTGCAGCTATATTTATTGGGGGCCAAGCAGCGAAGCTGCGAAGGCACCCATTGTGTTTCTATTTGTTCTTATTATTATTATTATTCCGCCATGGAAGTCAATGGCAGCCCATAGAACCGTCTGGTGAAAAGTTGTGAAATTTGGCACACTGATTAGGGACAGTCCCATGATTAATGTAACCAAGTTTCATGATGGCAGCTCGAGCGCTCTAGCGCCACCAACAGGCCAAAGTTGGACGTGCGTTCACGCACGTAACTTTTGACCCGTATGGCCGATTGTCAAAAATGAGGTATCGTTGGAATGCTTGGACCAAGCCGAGTTCAACGCACCCTATGACGTCATTTTCCGCCATGATGGATTTTCTGCCATATTGGATTTTAGTGAAAGTGAAACTAATTCTTCACAGGTCACAAATTTTGTCCGATCGACACCAAACTTCACAGATATCATCTACAGACCATGCCTCATTAATGCATTGCTTTTTGTCTTCGGAACTAAAACCGTTCGCGCGTGACAGCCAATCGAAATTTGCGGCGAAGCCGCCAAACAGGAAGTGAGCTCATATCTCAGCAACCCATTGATCTATCATAACCAAACTTAATCCATGGACTCAGGACCCAATCAGGGGGACGCTCAAGAAATTTGGTGACCTTTGACCTCTAGGGGGCGCTGTAATTGAGAAACAGGCCTTTTGGCCTGTAACTGCTGTTGTGCTTAGAATTAAAACGCACTACTGGTGTCTGGTAATACTGTTGGAGGTCCTTAGGCCGTCCCAAGCCAATTTGTGATGTCATCGTAATTGATTCGGCCGCCATATTGGATTTAATCAAAAACACGTAGAAATTTTCGCAGGTCACAAATTTCAGTGGATCCTCACCAAAATTGGCAGAGACTATCTTCAGACCATGCCTTATCAGTGCATTGCTTTCTGGAACAATTGACAGAAGCATTCGGCTGTAACAGCCAATCGAAATTTGCGGCAAAGCCGCCAAACAGGAAGTGAGCTCATATCTCAGCAACCCTTGCATGTATCAAAGCCAAACTTGGTGCATGGACTCAGGACCCAATTAGGGGGACGCTCAAGAAATCTGGTGACCTTTGACCTCAAGAGGGCGCTGTAATTAAGAAACATGCCTTTTGGCCTGTAGCTGCTGTTGTGCTTAGAATTAAAATGCACTAGTGGTATCAGGTAATGCTGTTGGAGGTCCTTAGGCCGACCCAAGCCGACTTGTGATGTCATCGTAATTGATTCGGCCGCCATATTTGATTTAATCAAAAACACGTACACATTTTCGCAGGTCACAAATTTCAGCGAATCCTCACCAAAAATGGCAGAGACCATCTTCAGACCATGCCTTATCAGTGCATTGCTTTCTGGAACAATTGACAGAAGCATTCGGCTGTAACAGCCAATCGAAATTAGTGGCGAAGCCGCCAAACAGGAAGTGAGCTCATATCTCAGCAACCCTGCCATGTATCATCACCAAACTTACTACATATATTCATGACCCCATTAGGAGGACGCTCAAAAAATGTGGTGACCTTTGACCTGTAGGGGGTGCTGCAATTAGCAATATTGCATTTTGTTTAGTTGCTGATGTGTTTTATCAATCTTTTATTTTTTGATGTGAAACTGATGACAACATGTTCCTTCCAGTTAATTCTAATGCGTGCGTGCAAGGGCAGGGCAGGGCAGGACGGGGTGGGACGGGCTGGGGTGATTAGGTGGGGGGGCTGGCTGGCGGAGGCGGTGGCAATACTCAGCTCTGTTTCACCCCTACAAAATCAGTTATATTTGATGTTACACTTGTTGAAAGTGTTGATCGCGAGTGTCTGCTGAGTTCTATCTTGTCGCCGTGGCTACTCCGGCCTAATCTGCTTGGCCCCCTCATTGCTGCTTGCAGCTATATTTATTATTATTCCGCCATTGAAGTCAATGGCAGCCCATAGAACCGTCTGGTGAAAAGTTGTGAAATTTGGCACACTGATTAGGGATAGTCCCATAATTAATTTCACCAAGTTTCATACCGGCACCTTGAGCGCTCTAGCGCCACCAACAGGCCAAAGTTGGACTTGCGTTCACGTACGTAACTTCTGACCTGTTGACCCGATTGTCAAAAATGAGGTATCGTTGGAATCCTTGGACCAAGCCGAGTTCAACGCACCCTATGACGTCATTTTCCGCCATGATGGATTTTCCGCCATATTGGATTTTAGTGAAAGTGAAACTAAAACTTCACAGGTCACAAATTTTGTCCGATCGTCACCAAACTTGACACACATGCTCTTCAGACCAAGCCGCACAAAAGTTATTCTTTTTCGTCTTCGGAACTAAAACCGTTCGCGCGTAACAGCCAATCGAAATTTGCGGCGAAGCCGCCAAACAGGAAGTGAGCTCATATCTCAGCAACCCATTCATCTATCATAACCAAACTTAGTCCATGGACTCAGGACCCAATCAGGGGGACGCTCAAGAAATTTGGTGACCTTTGACCTCTAGGGGGCGCTGTAATTAAGAAACATGCTTTTTGGCCTGTAGCTGCAGTTGTGCTTAGAATTAAAACGCACTAGTGGTGTCTGGTAATACTGTTGGAGGTCCTTAGGCCGACCCAAGCCAACTTGTGATGTCATCGTAATTGATTCGGCCGCCATATTGAATTTAATCAAAAACACGTACAAGTTTTCGCAGGTCACAAATTTCATCTGTTCTTCACCAAAATTGGTAGAGACCATCTTCAGACCATGCCTGATGAGTGCATTGCTTTCTGGAACAATTGACAGAAGCATTGACCTGTACCAGCCAATCGAAATTTGCGGCGAAGCCGCCAAACAGGAAGTGATTTCATATCTCAGCAACGCTTTCACGTATCAAAACCAAATTTAGTACATGTACCTCAGACCCCATCGGGAGGACGCTCAAGAAATTTGGTGACATTTGACCTCTAGGGGGCACCGTAATTGACAAAAATGCATTTTGGCCAGTAGTTGCTGATGCGCATTATTTTGCAATGGAAGTCAATGGCAGCCCATAGAACCGTCTGGTAAAAAGTTATCAAATTTTGCACACTAATTGGGGACAGTCCAATAATTCATTTCACCAAGTTTCATGCCGGCACCTCAAGCGCTCTAGCGCCACCAACAGGCCAAAGTTGGACTTGTGTTTACGGACGTAACTTTTGACCTGTTGACCCGAATGGCAAAATGAGGTATCATTGAAATCCTTGGGCCAAGCCGAGTTCAACACACCCTATGACGTCAATTTTTGACCTCTGTGTTTAAATCACAGCAAGTGTGATCATATCTCAGTCAATTTTTTATTTTTGATGTGAAACTGATGACAGCAAGTTCCATCTAGTTCATTCTAATGTGTGCTTGCAAGGGTGGGACGGGGTGGGATGGGCAGGGGCGGTTGCGGCGGTGGGCTGGCAGGGGGAGGGGGCGGCGACACTCAGCCCTGGTTCAGCCCCACAAAATCAGTTATGTTTTGATGTGAAACTTGACCTTGTAACTCAGCCAATCTTGGGTTGTATGGCATGGAACTTGCTGTGACTGCTTAAGGCTATATGTCTGATGCAACGGCATTGACTTACATGGCAAATCTGGCCTGCTGATCTCACTGCTTGGCCCCCTCATTGCTGCTTGCAGCTATATTTGGGGGCCAAGCAGCGAAGCTGCGAGGACCTCATTGTGTTTCTATGTTTTCTTCCCTATTATTATTATTATTCCGCCATGGAAGTCTATGGCAGCCCATAGAACCGTCTGGTGAAAAGTTTTGAAATTTGGCACACTGATTAGGGACAGTCCCTTGATTAATGTCACCAAGTTTCATGATGGCACCTAGAGCACTCTAGCGCCACCAACAGGCCAAAGTTGGACGTGCGTTCACGCACGTAACTTTTGACCCGTATGGCCGATTGTCAAAAATGAGGTATCGATGGAATCCTTGGACCAAGCCGAGTTCAATGCACCCTATGACGTCATTTTCCGCCATGATGGATTTTCCGCCATATTGGATTTTAGTGAAAGTGAAACTAAAACTTCACAGGTCACAAATTTTGTCCGATCGTCACCAAACTTGACACACATGCTCTTCAGACCAAGCCGCACAAAAGTTATTCCTTTTCGTCTTCGGAACTGAAACCGTTCGCGCGTAACAGCCAATCGAAATTTGCGGCGAAGCCGCCAAACAGGAAGTGAGCTCATATCTCAGCAACCCATTCATCTATCATAACCAAACTTAGTCCATGGACTCAGGACCCAATCAGGGGGACGCTCAAGAAATCTGGTGACCTTTGACCTCTAGGGGGCGCTGTAATTAAGAAACATGCCTTTTGGCCTGTAGCAGCAGTTGTGCTTAGAATTAAAACCCATTAGTGGTGTCTGGTACTACTGTTGAAGGTCCTTAGGCCGACCCAAGCCAACTTGTGATGTCATCGTAATTGATTCGGCCGCCATATTGGATTTAATCAAAAACACGTACAAGTTTTCGCAGGTCACAAATTTCAGCGGATCCTCACCAAAATTGGCAGAGACCATCTTCAGACCATGCCTGATGAGTGCATTGCTTTCTGGAACAATTGACAGAAGCTTTGGCCTGTACCAGCCAATCAAAATTTGCGGCGAAGCCGCCAAACAGGAAGTGATTTCATATCTCAGCAACGCTTTCATGTATCAAAACCAAACTTAGTACATGTACCTCAGACCACATCGGGAGGACGCTCAAGAAATTTGGTGACATTTGACCTCTAGGGGGCTCCGTAATTGACAAAAATGCATTTTGGCCAGTAGTTGCTGATGCGCATTATTTTGCAAAGGAAGTCAATGGCAGCCCATAGAACCGTCTGGTGAAAAGTTGTGAAATTTGGCACACTGATAAGGGACAGTCCCATGATTAATGTCACCAAGTTTCATGATGGCACCTAGAGCAGTCTAGCGCCACCAACAGGCCAAAGTTGGACGTGCGTTCACGCACGTAACTTTTGACCCGTATGACCGATTGTCAAAAATGAGGTATCGTTGGAATCCTTGGACCAAGCCGAGTTCAACGCACCCTATGACGTAAATTTCCGCCATGATGGATTTTCCGTCATATTGGATTTCATCAAAAACACTAAAAAGTCTTCAAAGGTCACAAATTTTGTCCGATCAACACCAAACTTGACACACTTGATATTCACATCAAGCCTCAAAAAAGTTATTCCTTTTCGTCTTCGGAACTCAAACCGTTCGCGCGTAACAGCCAATCGAAATTTGCGGCGAAGCCGCCAAACAGGAAGTGAGCTCATATCTCAGCAACCCATTCATCTATCATAACCAAACTTAGTCCATGGTCTCAGGACCCAATCAGGGGGACGCTCAAGAAATCTGGTGACCTTTGACCTCTAGGGGGCGCTGTAATTAATAAACATGCCTTTTGGCCTGTAGCTGCTGTTCTTAGAATTAAAATGCACTAGTGCTGTCTGGTAATACTGTTGGAGGTCCTTAGGCCGACCCAAGCCGACTTGTGATGTCATCGTAATTGATTCGGCCGCCATTGGATTTAATCAAAAACACATATAAGTTTTCGCAGGTCACAAATTTCAGCGGATCCTCACCAAAATTGGCAGAGACCATCTTCAGACCATGCCTTATCAGTGCATTGCTTTCTGGAACAATTGACAGAAGCATTCGCCCGTAACAGCCAATCGAAATTTGTGGCGAAGCCGCCAAACAGGAAGTGAGCTCATATCTCAGCAACCCTGCCATGCATCATCACCAAACTTACTACATATATTCATGACCCCATTAGGAGGACGCTCAAAACATTTGGTGACCTTTGACCTGTAGGGGGTGCTGCAATTAGCAATATTGCATTTTGATCTGTAGTTGCTGATGTGTTTTATCAATCTTTTATTTTTTGATGTGAAACTGATGACAACATGTTCCATCCAGTTAATTCTAATGCGTACGTGCAAGGGCAGGGCAGGGCAGGACGGGGTGGGACGGGCAGGGGTGATTAGGTGGGGTGGCTGACTGGCGGAGGCGGCGGCAATACTCAGCCCTGTTTCAGCCCTACAAAGTCAGTTATGTTTTGATGTGACACTTGTTGAAAGTGTTGATCGCGGGTGTCTGCTGAGTTCTAACTTGTCGCCGTGGCTACTCCGGCCCATTCTGCTTGGCCCCCTCATTGCTGCTTGCAGCTATATTTCTTATTATTGGGGGCCAAGCAGCGAAGCTGCGAGGCAACCCATAGTGATTCTATGTTTTCTTCCCTATTATTATTATTACGCTTCCGCCATGGGAGTCTATGGCAGCCCATAGAACCGTATGGTAAAAAGTTGTGAAATTTGGCACACCGATTGGGGACAGGCCCATGATTAATTTCACCAAGTTTCATGTCGGCTCCTCGAGGGCTCTAGCGCCACCAACAGGCCAAAGTTGGACGTGCGTTCACGCACGTAACTTTTGACCTGTTTATCCGATTTTGAAAAATGAGGTACCGTTGGAATCCTTGGACCAAGCAGAGTTCAACGCACCCTATGACGTCATTTTCCGCCATGATGGATTTTCCGCCATTTTGAATTTCATCAAAATCACTTAAAACGTATCAGAGGTCACACATTTTGTCCGATCGACACCAAACTTCATAGATATCATCTACAGACCATGCCTCATTAATGCATTGCTTTTTGTCTTCGGAACTAAAACCGTTCGCGCGTAACAGCCAATCGAAATTTGCGGCGAAGCCGCCAAACAGGAAGTGAGCTCATATCTCAGCAACCCATTGATCTATCATAACCAAACTTATTCCATGGACTCAAGACCCAATCAGGGGGACGCTCAAGAAATTTGGTGACCTTTGACCTCTAGGGGGCGCTGTAATTAAGAAACATGCCTTTTGGCCTGTAGCAGCAGTTGTGCTTAGAATTAAAACCCACTAGTGGTGTCTGGTACTACTGTTGAAGGTCCTTAGGCCGACCCAAGCCAACTTGTGATGTCATCCTAATTGATTCGGCCGCCATATTGGATTAAATCAAAAACACAAAAAAGTTTTGGCAGGTCACAAATTTCATCTGTTCCTCACCAAAATTGGCAGAGACCATCTTCAGACCATGCCTGATGAGTGCATTGCTTTCTGGAACAATTGACAGAAGCTTTGGCCTGTACCAGCCAATCAAAATTTGCGGCGAAGCCGCCAAACAGGAAGTGATTTCATATCTCAGCAACCCATTGATCTATCATAACCAAACTTATTCCATGGACTCAAGACCCAATCAGGGGGACGCTCAAGAAATTTGGTGACCTTTGACCTCTAGGGGGCGCTGTAATTAAGAAACATGCCTTTTGGCCTGTAGCAGCAGTTGTGCTTAGAATTAAAACCCACTAGTGGTGTCTGGTACTACTGTTGAAGGTCCTTAGGCCGACCCAAGCCAACTTGTGATGTCATCCTAATTGATTCGGCCGCCATATTGGATTAAATCAAAAACACAAAAAAGTTTTGGCAGGTCACAAATTTCATCTGTTCCTCACCAAAATTGGCAGAGACCATCTTCAGACCATGCCTGATGAGTGCATTGCTTTCTGGAACAATTGACAGAAGCTTTGGCCTGTACCAGCCAATCAAAATTTGCGGCGAAGCCGCCAAACAGGAAGTGATTTCATATCTCAGCAACGCTTTCATGTATCAAAACCAAACTTAGTACATGTACCTCAGACCACATCGGGAGGACGCTCAAGAAATTTGGTGACATTTGACCTCTAGGGGGCTCCGTAATTGACAAAAATGCATTTTGGCCAGTAGTTGCTGATGCGCATTATTTTGCAATGGAAGTCAATGGCAGCCCATAGAACCGTCTGGTAAAAAGTTATACAATTTGGCACACTAATTAGGGACAGTCCAATAATTCATTTCACCAAGTTTCATGCCGGCACCTCCAGCGCTCTAGCGCCACCAACAGGCCAAAGTTGGACGTGCGTTCACACACGTAACTTTTGACCTGTTGATCCGATTTTGAAAAATGAGGTACCGTTGGAATCCTTGGACCAAGCCGAGTTCAACGCACCCTATGACGTCATTTTCCGCCATGATGTATTTTCCGCCATTTTGGATTTCATCAAAATCACTTAAAACGTATCAGAGGTCACACATTTTGTCCGATCGACACCAAACTTCATAGATATCATCTACAGACCATGCCTCATTAATGCATTGCTTTTTGTCTTCGGAACTAAAACCGTTCGTGCGTAACAGCCAATTGAAATTTGCGGCGAAGCCGCCAAACAGGAAGTGAGCTCATATCTCAGCAACCCTGCCATGTATCATAACCAAACTTACTACATGGATTCATCACCCCAATAGGAGGACACTCAAAAACTTTGGTGATCTATGATTTGTAGGGGGTGCTGCAATTAGCAGTATTGCATTTTGATCTATAGTTGCTGATGTGTTTTATCGATCTTTTATTTTTTGATGTGAAACTGATGACAACATGTTCCATCCAGTTCATTCTAATGCGTGCGTGCAAGGGCGGGGCGGGGCGTGCCAGGACGGGGTGGGAAGGGCAGGGATGATTAGGTGGGGGGCTGGCTGGCGGAGGCAATGACAATACTCAGCCCTGTTTCAGCCCTACAAAATCAAGTATGTTTTCATATTAAACTTGTTGAAAGTGTTGATGGCGGGTATCTGCTGAATTCAATCTTGTCACCGTGGCTACTCCGGCCTATACTGCTTGGCCCCCTCATTGCTGCTTGCAGCTATATTTATTATTATTATTATTCCGCCATTGAAGTCAATGGCAGCCCATAGAACCGTCTGGTGAAAAGTTGTGAAATTTGGCACACTGATTAGGGATAGTCCCATAATTAATTTCACCAAGTTTCATACCGGCACCTTGAGCGCTCTAGCGCCACCAACAGGCCAAAGTTGGACTTGCGTTCACGCACGTAACTTCTGACCTGTTGACCCGATTGTCAAAAATGAGGTATCGTTGGAATCCTTGGACCAAGCCGAGTTCAACGCACCCTATGACGTCATTTTCCGCCATGATGGATTTTCCGCCATATTGGATTTTAGTGAAAGTGAAACTAAAACTTCACAGGTCACAAATTTTGTCCGATCGTCACCAAACTTGACACACATGCTCTTCAGACCAAGCCGCACAAAAGTTATTCTTTTTCGTCTTCGGAACTAAAACCGTTCGCGCGTAACAGCCAATCGAAATTTGCGGCGAAGCCGCCAAACAGGATGTGAGCTCATATCTCAGCAACCCATTCATCTATCATAACCAAACTTAGTCCATGGACTCAGGACCCAATCAGGGGGACGCTCAAGAAATTTGGTGACCTTTGACCTCTAGGGGGCGCTGTAATTAAGAAACATGCTTTTTGGCCTGTAGCTGCAGTTGTGCTTAGAATTAAAACGCACTAGTGGTGTCTGGTAATACTGTTGGAGGTCCTTAGGCCGACCCAAGCCAACTTGTGATGTCATCGTAATTGATTCGGCCGCCATATTGAATTTAATCAAAAACACGTACAAGTTTTCGCAGGTCACAAATTTTATCTGTTCTTCACCAAAATTGGTAGAGACCATCTTCAGACCATGCCTGATGAGTGCATTGCTTTCTGGAACAATTGACAGAAGCATTGACCTGTACCAGCCAATCAAAATTTGCGGCGAAGCCGCCAAACAGGAAGTGATTTCATATCTCAGGAACGCTTTCATGTATCAAAACCAAATTTAGTACATGTACCTCAGACCCCATCGGGAGGACGCTCAAGAAATTTGGTGACATTTGACCTCTAGGGGGCACCGTAATTGACAAAAATGCATTTTGGCCAGTAGTTGCTGATGCGCATTATTTTGCAATGGAAGTCAATGGCAGCCCATAGAACCATCTGGTGAAAAGTTGTGAAGTTTGGCACACTGATTAGGGACAGTCCCATGATTAATGTCACCAAGTTTCATGATGGCACCTAGAGCACTCTAGCGCCACCAACAGGCCAAAGTTGGACGTGCGTTCACGCACGTAACTAGTGACCCGTATGGCCGATTGTCAAAAATGAGGTATCGTTGGAATCCTTGGACCAAGCCGAGTTCAAAGCACCCTATGACGTTATTTTCCGCCATGATGGATTTTCCGCCATTTTGGATTTAATCAAAAACACTAAAAAGTTTTCACAGGTCACAAATTTTGTCTAATCGACACCAAACCTGACACACATGATCTTCAGAACAAGCCTCACAAAAGATACTCCTTTTCATCTTCGGAACTAAAACCGTTTGCCCGTAACAGCCAATCAAATTTGTGGCGAAGCCGCCAAACAGGAAGTGAGCTCATATCTCAGCAACCAATTAATCTATCATAACCAAACTTTGTACGTGGACTCAGGACCCAATCAGGGGGACGCTCAAGAAATCTGGTGACCTTTGACCTCTAGGGGGCGCTGTAATTTAGAAACATGCCTTTTGGCCTGTAGCTGCTGTTGTGCTAAGAATTAAAACACACTAGTGGTGTCTGGTAATACTGTTGGAGGTCCTTAGGCCGACCCAAGCCAACTTGTGATGTCATCGTAATTGATTCGGCCGCCATATTGGATTTAATCAAAAACACGTACAAGTTTTTGCAAGTCACAAATTTTAGCGGATCCTCACCAAAATTGACAGAGACCATCTTCAGCCCATGCCTTATCAGTGCATTGCTTTCTGGAACAATTGACCGAAGCATTCGGCTGTAACAGCTAATCGAAATTTGCGGCGAAGCCACCAAACAGGAAGTGAGCTCATATCTCAGCAACCCTGCCATGTATCATAACCAAACTTACTACAAAGGTTCAGGACCCCATTAGGAGGACGCTCAAAAAATGTGTTGACCTTTGACCTGTAGGGGGTGCTGCAATTAGCAATATTGCATTTTGATCTGTAGTTGCGATGTGTTTTATCGATAATTTATTTTTGGATGTGAAACAGATGACAACATATTCCATCCAGTTCATTCTAATGCGTGCGTGGTGTGGTAGGGCGGGGCGGGACGGGACGGGGTGGGACGGGCAGGGGTGATTAGGTGGGGGGGCTGGCTGGCGGAGGCGGTGGCAATACTCAGCCCTGTTTCAGCCCTACAAAATCAGTTATGTTTGATGTGACACTTGTTGAAAGTGTTGATCGCGACTGTCTGCTGAGTTCTATCTTGTCGCCGTGGCTACTCCGGCCTATACTGCTTGGCCCCCTCATTGCTGCTTGCAGCTATATTTATTATTATTATTACAGTGCATGAAAATGCACAGTTCTGTTATCCGAAGTCTTCTTCTTCTTCTTACAGTGCATGAAAATGCACTGTACTGTTCTTCCAAGGCAACAACATCAACAACAACTTATTATTCAGCTTACCACTTTTTCCTTACGCAATTTCTCTTGAACAGTTTAACTTAGAAACTTCGTTCAAACTTTGTAACGTAGGTATTCAAACGGACCAAGCTGCTATGTCTTTTCAACTTTGAAACTTTTATACTTTTTAAACTATTAAAGAAAAACTTTTAAAAAATCCCCATAGACTTAACATTGCCGATTGTGACATCATAATACGGCCGTTAAGCAATTAGAATCCTATTGCAGGTGTTCAGGCCACCTGCAGCCTCTGGCTTTAAGCATACAATCTGGGTCAATTAAGACTACACATCCTATTCAACTGTTTCCTCTGCCCAAAACTGTTTCAAAATAAAAGTCCTCACTACAATAATCCGCTGTTAAACAATGTAACCCATTAAACTACTGAACTTTTTACATTCAACTTTTAAACTGTCTACTTTTAAACTATCATTAAACTATATATCTATTAAACTAGCTGTCTATCAACAACTTTTAAACTATCTACATTCAACTTTTAAACTTTTAAACTATATACATTCAACTTTTAAACAGTCTACTTTTAAACTATGATTAAACTATCTATTAAACTAGCTGTCTATCAACAACTTTTAACTTGTCATCAACTATGTCAACACTTGTCATCAACTATGACTCCTAACCACTGTAGCTAGTTAACATGTTAGCATAGTTAGCATGTTAGCATTTTTAACAAAACTGCTAAAAATGATTACCTAGGTTAGCTAAGTCACATGGTTAACATAGTTAGCATGTTAACATTGTTATCATGCTAGTTAGCATAGTTAGCATAACTACTAAAAATGATTAGCTAGGTTAGCTAAGTCACATGGCTAGCATAGTTAGCATTGTTAGCATGTTACTTAGCATAATTAGCATAACTACTAAAAATGATTAGCTAGGTTAGCTAAGTCACATGGTTAGCATAGTTATCATGCTAGTTAGCATAGTTAGCATAACTACTAAAAATTATAAGCTACGTTAGCTAAGTCACATGGTTAACATAGTTAGCATTGCTAGCATAGTTAGCATATTTAGCAAAACTGCTAGAAAACGTTAGTTAAGTTAGCTAAGTAGCATTGCTAGCATAGTTAGCATGTTTATCAAAACTGCTAGAAAAAGCTAGCTAAGTAGCATGGTTAGCATGTTAGCATTTCTAGCACTGCTATAAAACATTAGCTAAGTAGCATGGTTAGCATAGTTAAAAATCTTAGCATAACTGCTAGCAAACATCAGAGCCATTCCAACTTTCAGTTATCGTCAAATATCTACCTATACACAGCCATTAAACTATTTGAATATCAACATTCATTAAACTTCCAGTCTGTCAACAACTTTTAAACTATATACCTTCAACTTTTAAACGGACTACTTTTAAACTATCATTAAACTATCTATTAAATTAGCTGTCTATCAACAACTTTTAAACTATCTAATGTCTATCAACAACTTTTAAACTATCTACATTCAGCTTTTAAACAGTCTACTTTTAAACTATCAACTTTTATTAAGCTATGCAACCACCATGTCTATCCTAGCATCACCGTAGTAACCATCTCTGTATTATCTGTTTTAACTATACATGATATTTTACATCACAACTTAAGCATTTTCATGCACTGGTAATTCCTTGGAATTGCATTTCTAGTTACAGTGCATGAAAATGCACTGTACTGTTATTCCAAGGCTTTTTACAGTGCATGAAAATGCACTGTACTGTTCTTCCTAGGCTTCTTATTTACAGTGCATGAAAATGCACTGTACTGTTCTTCCAAGGCATTTTATTATTATTCTTCTTCTAACGCACTTAATGCAGCTTCAACCGTTTAACGTAGAAACTTCATTCAAACTATGTTACGTAGGTCTTACTTAGGACATGGGTGCTATGTATTTTTCATCTTTGTAACTTTTATACTTTTTAAACTATTAATTAAAAACTAATCAAAATTTCCCCATAGACTTAACATGGGCTGATGACATCACAATAGAGCCGTTAAGCAATTAGAATCCTATGGCAGGTGTTCCGGCCACCTGCATCAACTGCCAGTCTCAGGCTTTAAGCATAAAAACTGGCCCTATTAAGACTACACATCCTGTTCAACTGCTTCCGCTGCCAAAAACTGTTTCAAAAAAGTCCTCATTACAATATTTCACTGTTAAACAATTTAACCCTTTAAACTACTGAACTTTTTAACTGTTCAGCCATTGTAACTGTTACTTGTCATCAACTATGACTCCTACCCACTGAAGCTAGTTAGCATGGTTAGCATAGTTAGCATATTAGCATGCTAGCATGTTAGCATTTTTAGCAAAACTGTTAAAAATGATTTTCTAAGTTAGCTAAGTAACGTGGTTAGCATAGTTAGCATGCTAGCGTGTTAGCATGCTAGTTAGCATTTTTAGCAAAACTGCTAAAAATGATTAGCTAAGTTAGCTAAATAACGTGGTCAGCATAGTTAGCATGCTAGCGTGTTAGCATGCTAGTTAGCATTTTTAGCAAAACTGCTAAAAATGATTAGCTAAGTTAGCTAAATAACGTGGTTAGCATAGTTAGCATGCTAGCATGCTAGTTAGCATTTTTGGCAAAACTGTTAAAAATGATTAGCTAGGTTAGCTAAGTAACATGGTTAGCATAGTTAGCATGCTAGTTAGCATTTTAGCAAAACTGCTAAAAATGATTAGCTAAGTTAGCTAAGTAACATGGTTAACATAGTTAGCATGCTAGCATGTTAGCATGCTAATTAACATTTTTAGCAAAAAAACTTGGTTAACATTATTATCTTTGATAACATAGTAGCATAACTGCTAGCAAACATTAGGGCCATTCCAACTGCCAGTTATCGTCAATTATCTACCTAAATAATTTAACTATTTAAATGATCCACCTATTTAACCGTTCAATCATTCCAACTATATTAAACCTTATCTACCAAGCAAATCATTTAACTATATAAACTATCCACCTATTTAACTGTTCAGTTATTCCAACTATATTAAACCTCATCTACCTAGTTCAGTCATTTGAACTATATTAAACCTCATCATGTTGGTTGCCAATTAGCACATCATCTGTTTTAACAATATATTTCACACCATATGTTTTGCATTTTCATGCACTGGTAATTCCCTGGAATTGCGTTTTCTAGTCTTATTCTTCTTCTTCTTCTAACGCACTTAATGCAGCTTCAACCGTTTAACGTAGAAACTTCATTCAAACTATGTTACGTAGGTCTTACTTAGGACATGGGTGCTATGTATTTTTCAGCTTTGTAACTTTTATACTTTTTAAACTATTAATTAAAAACTAATCAAAATTTCCCCATTGACTTAACATTATGATTATGACATCACAATACGGCCGTTAAGCAATTAGAATCCTATGGCAGGTGTTCGGGCCACCTGGACCAACTGCCATTCTCAGGCTTTAAGCATACAAACTGGCCCTATTAAGACTACACATCCTGTTCAACTGCTTCCTCTGCCAAAAACTGTTTCAAAATAAAAGTCCTCACTACAATATTTCACTGTTAAACAATTTAACCCTTTAAACTACTGAACTTTTTAACTGTTCAGCCATTGTAACTGTTACTTGTCATCAACTATGACTCCTACCCACTGTAGCTAGTTAGCTAAGTTAGCTAAGTAACATGGTTAGCATAGTTAGCATGCTAGCATGTTAGCATGCTAGTTAGCATTTTTAGCAAAACTGCTTAAAATGATTAGCTAAGTTAGCTAAGTCACATGGTTAGCATAGTTAGCATGCTAGCATGTTAGCATGCTAGTTAGCATTTTTAGCAAAACTGCTTAAAATGATTAGCTAAGTTAGCTAAGTCACATGGTTAGCATAGTTAGCATGCTAGCATGTTAGCATGCTAGTTAGCATTTTTAGCAAAACTGCTAAAAACAATTAGCTAAGTCAGCTAAGTAACGTGGTTAGCATAGTTAGCATGCTAGCATGCTAGTTAGTATTTTTAGCAAAACCGCTAAAAACGATTAGCTAAGTCAGCTAAGTAACGTGGTTAGCATAGTTAGCATGCTAGCGCTAGCATGTTAGCATGCTAGTTAGCATTTTTAGCAAAACTACTAAAAACGATTAGCTAAGTAACATGGTTAGCATAGTTAGCATGCTAGCATGTTAGCATGCTAGTTAGCATAGTAACTTTGTTAACATTATTATCTTTGTTAACATAGTTAGCATAACTGCTAGCAAACATTAGAGCCATTCCAACTGTCAGTTATCGTCAACTATCTACCTAAATAATTTAACCATTTAACCATTTAAACTATCCACCTATTTAACTGTTCAGTCATTCCAACTATATTAAACCTCATCTACTTAGCAACCAATATAGTTTGTTTTTACTCTGTATGATATTTTACATCATATTTTTGCATTTTAATGCACTGTATTTCCTTCAGGAAATGCTTTTCTAGTTCTTATTACAGTGCATGAAAATGCACTGTACTGTTATTCCAAGGCTTTTTCTTCTTCTTCTTCTTATTCTTCTTCTTCTAACGCAGTTAATGCAGCTTAAACCGTTTAACGTAGAAACTTCATTCAAACTATGTTACGTAGGTCTTACTTAGGACATGTGGGCTTTGTATTTTTCAACTTTGTAACTTTTATACTTTTTAAACTATTAATTAAAAACTACTCAAAATTTCCCCATAGACTTAACATGGGCTGATGACATCACAATAGAGCCGTTAAGCAATTAGAATCCTATGGCAGGTGTTCGGGCCACCTGGACCAACTGCCAGTCTCAGGCTTTAAGCATACAAACTGGCCCTATTAAGACTACACATCCTGTTCAACTGCTTCCTCTGCCAAAAACTGTTTCAAAATAAAAGTCCTCACTATAATATTTTACTGTTAAACAATTTAACCCTTTAAACTACTGAACTTTTTAACTGTTTAGCCATTGTAACTGTTACTTGTCATCAACTATGACTCCTACCCACTGTAGCTAGTTAGCTAAGTAACATGGTTAGCATAGTTAGCATGTTAGCATGTTAGTTAGCATTTTTAGCAAAACTGCTAAAAATGATTAGCTAAGTTAGCTAAGTCACATGGTTAGCATAGTTAGCATGCTAGCATGTTAACATGCTAGTTAGCATTTTTAGCAAAACTGCTAAAAATGATTAGCTAAGTTAGCTAAGTCACATGGTTAGCATAGTTAGCATGCTAGCATGTTAGCATGCTAGTTAGCATTTTTAGCAAAACTGCTAAAAATGATTAGCTAAGTTAGCTAAGTCATATGGTTAGCATAGTTAGCATGTTAGCATGCTAGTTAGCATTTTTAGCAAAACTGCTAAAAATGATTAGCTAAGTTAGCTAAGTCACATGGTTAGCATAGTTAGCATGCTAGCATGTTAGCATGCTAGTTAGCATTTATAGCAAAACTGCTTAAAATGATTAGCTAAGTTAGCTAAGTCACATGGTTAGCATGCTAGCATGTTAACATGCTAGTTAGCATTTTTAGCAAAACTGCTTAAAATGATGAGCTAAGTCAGCTAAGTAACATGGTTAACATTGTTAGCATGTTAGTTAGCATAGTTAGCATAACTGCTAAAAACGATTAACTAAGTTAGCTAAGTCACATGGTTAGCATACTTAGCATTTTAACATTGTTAGCATGCTAGTTAGCATAGTAACTTGGTTAGCATTATTATCTTTGTTAATATAGTTAGCATAACTGCTAGCAAACATTAGAGCCATTCCAAGTGTCAGTTATCATCAACTATCTACCTAAATAATTTAACCATTTAAACTATCCACTTATTTAACTGTTCAGTCATTCCAACTATATTAAACCTCATCTACCTAGCAACCAATATAGTTTGTTTTTACTCTGTATGATATTTTACATCATATTTTTGCATTTTCATGCACTGTATTTCCTTCAGGAAATGCTTTTCTAGTTACAGTGCATGAAAATGCACTGTACTGTTCTTCCTAGGCTTCTTCTTATTCTTATTCTTCTTCTTCTAACGCACTTAATGCAGCTTCAACCGTTTAACGTAGAAACTTCATTCAAACTATGTTACGTAGGTCTTACTTAGGACATGGGTGCTATGTATTTTTCAGCTTTGTAACTTTTATACTTTTTAAACTATTAATTAAAAACTATCAAAATTTCCCCATTGACTTAACATTATGATTATGACATCACAATACGGCCGTTAAGCAATTAGAATCCTATGGCAGGTGTTCGGGCCACCTGGACCAACTGCCAGTCTCAGGCTTTAAGCATACAAACTGGCCCTATTAAGACTACACATCCTGTTCAACTGCTTCCTCTGCCAAAAACTGTTTCAAAATAAAAGTCCTCACCACAATATTTCACTGTTAAACAATTTAACCCTTTAAACTACTGAACTTTTTAACTGTTTAGCCATTGTAACTGTTACTTGTCATCAACTATGACTCCTACCCACTGTAGCTAGTTAGCTAAGTTAGCTAAGTCACATGGTTAGCATAGTTAGCATGCTAGCATGTTAGCATGCTAGTTAGCATTTTTAGCAAAACTGCTTAAAATGATTAGCTAAGTTAGCTAAGTCACATGGTTAGCATAGTTAGCATGCTAGCATGTTAGCATGCTAGTTAGCATTTTTTTTAGCAAAACTGCTTAAAATGATTAGCTAAGTTAGCTAAGTCACATGGTTAGCATAGTTAGCATGCTAGCATGTTAGCATGCTAGTTAGCATTTTTAGCAAAACTGCTTAAAATGATTAGCTAAGTTAGCTAAGTCACATGGTTAGCATAGTTAACATGCTAGCATGTTAGTTAGCATAGTTAGCATAGCTGCTAAAAACAATTAGCTAAGTTAGCTAAGTAACGTGGTTAGCATAGTTAGCATGTTAGCATGCTAGTTAGTATTTTTAGCAAAAACGATTAGCTATGTTAGCTAAGTAATGTGGTTAGCATAGTTAGCATGCTAGCATGCTAGTTAACATTTTTAAAAAAACTACTTAAAATGATTAGCTAAGTTAGCTAAGTCACATGGTTAGCATGCTAGCATGCTAATTAGCATAGTTAGCAAAACTGCTAAAAACAATTAGCTAAGTTAGCTAAGTAATGTGGTTAGCATAGTTAGCATGCTAGCGTGTTAACATGCTAGTTAGCATAGTAACTTTGTTAATATTATTATCTTTGTTAACATAGTTAGCATAACTGCTAGCAAACATTAGAGCCATTCCAACTGTCAGTTATCGTCAACTATCTACCTAAATAATTTAACCATTTAAACTATCCACCTATTTAACTGTTCAGTCATTCCAACTATATTAAACCTCATCTACTTAGCAACCAATATAGTTTGTTTTTACTCTGTATGATATTTTACATCATATTTTTGCATTTTCATGCACTGTATTTCCTTCAGGAAATGCTTTTCTAGTTCTTCTTCTTCTTCTTCTTCTTCTTCTAACGCATTTAATGCAGCTTCAACCGTTTAACGTAGAAACTTCATTCAAACTATGTTACGTAGGTCTTACTTAGGACATGGGTGCTATGTATTTTTCAGCTTTGTAACTTTTTAAACTATTAATTAAAAACTATCAAAATTTCCCCATTGACTTAACATTATGATTATGACATCACAATACGGCCGTTAAGCAATTAGAATCCTATGGCAGGTGTTCGGGCCACCTGGACCAACTGCCAGTCTCAGGCTTTAAGCATACAAACTGGCCCTATTAAGACTACACATCCTGTTCAACTGCTTCCTCTGCCAAAATCTGTTTCAAAATAAAAGTCCTCACTATAATATTTTACTTGTTAAACAATTTAACCCTTTAAACTACTGAACTTTTTAACTGTTCAGCCATTGTAACTGTTACTTGTCATCAACTATGACTCCTACCTACTGTAGCTAGTTAGCTAAGTTAGCTAAGTAGCATGGTTAGCATAGTTAGCATGCTAGCATAGTTAGCATGCTAATTAGCATTTTTAGCAAAACTGCTTAAAATGATTAGCTAAGTTAGCTAAGTCACATGGTTAGCATAGTTAGCATGCTAGCATGTTAGCATGCTAGTTAGCATTTTTAGCAAAACTGCTAAAAATGATTAGCTAAGTTAGCTAAGTCACATGGTTAGCATAGTTAGCATGCTAGCATGCTAGTTAGCATTTTTAGCAAAACTGCTTAAAATGATTAGCTAAGTTAGCTAAGTCACATGGTTAGCATAGTTAGCATGCTAGCATGTTAGCATGCTAGTTAGCATTTTAAGCAAAACTGCTAAAAATGATTAGCTAAGTTAGCTAAGTCACATGGTTAGCATGCTAGCATGTTAGCATGCTAGTTAGCAGTTTTAGCAAAACTGCTTAAAATGATGAGCTAAGTCAGCTAAGTAATATGGTTAACATACTTAGCATTTTAACATTGTTAGCATGCTAGTTAGCATAGTAACTTGGTTAATATTATTATCTTTGTTAACATAGTTAGCATAACTGCTAGCAAACATTAGAGCCATTCCAAGTGTCAGTTATCGTCAACTATCTACCTAAATAATTTAACCATTTAAACTATCCACTTATTTAACCGTTCAATCATTCCAACTATATTAAACCTTATCTACCAAGTAAATCATTTACCTATATAAACTATCCACCTATTTAACTGTTGAGTCATTCCAACTATATTAAACCTCATCTACCTAGCAACCAATATAGTTTGTTTTTACTCTGTATGATATTTGACATCATATTGTTTGCATTTTCATGCACTGTATTTCCTTCAGGAAATGCTTTTCTAGTTCTTCTTCTTATTCTTCCCACCAAATTTCTGCGTCTAATTCAGCTTTAACTGTTTAACGTAGAAACTTCGTTCAAACTTTGTAACGTAGGTCTTGAAAAGGACACGTGGGGAATGTATTTTTCACTTTTGTAAACTTTATACTTTTTGAGATATTAATAAAAAACAAGCTTATTTTTCCCCATAGACTTTGCATTAGCACTATGACATCACAATGGACTAATCAACTTGATTTGCACCTGTATCAACTTCCAGCTGCTCACTATTAGGACCCATCAAAGGGCCAGTTAAACTGATTGCACCTGTATCAACTGCTTTCTGCTTAACTAGGCCAACTCTCTCTGTGTCTCTCCATTCTACAAAGATATAAGGCACATTCCATCCAACTTTCTATCCATTCATCCTCTTCAAACCATTCACTCATCCACCCATTAAACTATCCACCAACATCCATTAAACAATCTGCCTATCAACATCCATTCAACTTTCTGTCTATCAACATCCATTATACTATCTAAATTCAACTTTTAAACTATATACTCTGTCTCAGTAGCCTAGAAATCTAGACGCGCCCCTAGCGGCAGCAAATTACATTTGCTGCCAGGGCTAGTCTAGCAACTCTCCGTTGGCTTGTGAGCTCCAGAAATCGAAACTTAATCAGGCATTGAAATCGTGTATAGAGTCGTTTGGTGGGCTTAACATAATGATTGATGGCAGAGTTGCAACGGTTTGGCTTGAATTCCCTGCTACTTGAAAACAAATATCCTATTGCGTCCTATTGCGTGCAGAGGGAATTTGAAAGACAACTGATTATCCCGCCCCTCGGACTGAGCACTGCGAACGGTGAGTGCCCAGACCCTACATTTTAATGTGGGTCTGGCTCGCCAGGCCAGGGTCAGGCTTTAAGCATACAATCTGGCTCTATTAAGACTACAGATTCTGTTCCTATTTCCTCTGCCCACAACTGTTTCAAAATAAATGTCCTCACTACAATAATTCACTATTAAATAATTTAACTATTTAAACTACTCAACTATTTAACTGTTTAGACATTTCAACTGTCAGTTGTTATCAACTATGACTCCTGCCAACTGTTTCCAAATAAAAGTTTGTTTTGCATTTTATGTTAATATACAGTATGTTTATTTTCATGCACTGGTAATTTCCTCGAAATTACATTCTCTAGTTAATTAATGGTAGGCTACAAGTCAGACACAGCCTATCATTCTGTACTTTTCCAACCTCTCCAAGGCTATGAGAAAACTATGGAAACGTATTGCTGCCACACTAAAATAAATAAAAATATTATGTAATTACGTGAAAAGTTTCTTGTTATAACAATATCTTTTTCACGTTTTAACAAGATATGTATCACGTTATTACATGAAACTATCACATTTCATGATAATGATATCATGTTATTTCAAGATATGTTTTTTTTTTCATGTTTTTTCCAAGATATTTATCACGTTTTTACATGAAATTATCACGTTATTTCAAGATAACGAAACAAAACGAGGCCACTAGAGCTCATGGCTGGCATAAATGATAACTAGTCATGTCTATGAACTTGCACTCTGACTGCTATTACACAGTAGCCTAGAAATCTCACGCCCTAGCGGCAGCAGGGGTAGTCTAGCAACACCAGATTCCATGAACCAACTTTGCCTTTTTTTCTCAAATATTGGCATACAAACCCTTTGAGCGCACACCATTTTTAGCCTATATTGCCCATTGTACTATTGCAGCCTCTAGCTGTACTAGTTATAGGCCCACCATTAGATGTTGTTTCCACAATAGTAACAAGTTGTTGTAGTTGTTTCACTCATTGTGGGTTACTTGTTTTTGTAGGCCTATAACATGTTTTAATGTGTTTCATTAGACATAATGGCACCTTGTAGGCTTTTTACAAATTAACATTCCTGGAAGAGATTGTTTTTGTTAGTTTGTTTACTTGAATGCTTACTCGGTCTTCAAATACAAAGGCTCTTTACTTTAAGGATTACATGCACCATTGGTTTGGCTACACCAAAACGCAAGGCTTTAAAAGGAAGTGTGTGGTGGAATTCTGAAGTTGAATTCAATCACCAGCATGTCAGTAAAAACAAATACATAGATTACTATTGTTTTCAATGTTGCATTACTCCAATTTGTTTCTAGTATAAACTAGAGTGTCTATGGCAGCTCAGCAAACCGCTCGTTGTGTCGTGTGTTTTCCTGCTAGCATATTCTGTGCTGAGCAGACGCCAGGAAAGTCACTCTCTGCCCATGTCCTTCTGTTTTCATGGAGATTAAAGGAGAATTCTGGCAGCACCACAGTCGCATAATGCTACACTCGTGGAGCCTAGGTGTCTAAGCTAGCAGTCATAAAGCATGGGCAGCTGTGCTATTCTGGGTCTCTGTGTCATTTAGCTTGAAGCCAGGGGATGAAAGAAGCCAAATGACAACCTGAGCTATTGGTTATATGGGGCTCAACCCTCACCATATTTACAGCAGGACCCCATAGTCCTTGTGTATAGTCTTTATGTCTTCCCTGCCATATTGACATGTACAATATGTTGTTGATCAAAAACAATCAAAGTTGATTAAATATAATGTATCAACTGATAAAAAAGAAAGTGTATCTGTATAGGTTCACGGGTCAGCTAACATGATGCATTTTTAGATGTAGCCTACAGTGAGTGGAAATGGAAAGAAAGGACAGGGAGAAAAAGAGAGGCTGCTGATGTTCTCTTTCTGGTGCACTAGTAGAATGGAAAGAAAGGACAGGGAGAAAAAGAGAGGCTGCTGATGTTCTCTTTCTGGTGCACTAGTAGAATGGAAAGGTTGACATTTTGTGGCCAAGTGATTTATTCCCCTTTACTTCAACCACAAATCACAAGACATGAAAATGGGGTTAGCATGGAATGACCATCATATTGACTGTCCTGATTTTTAAAGAGTCCATTGTACTGTAAAATACAATGACATTCTATATTAGTTTGCATGTTTATGATGCACAGGTCCTTTCATGTAATTTTAAGGGGAGAGATATTCAGAAGGTATGTATTTATAAAATGTGATGTGTGCAAACACTCACTGTGTGTTGCCTATGTGATGTGTGTGCAAGGGTCTTGTCTGACACAAGCATTCCACATTAGATTAGATTCAATTTATTAGATTAAACTTTATTGTCATTGTGCAGAGTACAATGTGACAAGTACAAAGCGAAATGCAGTTTGCGTCTAACCAGAAGTGCAAAAAAGCAGAAAAGTGCAATGTGATATACAAAGTATAGACAGGTGGTGCAAGGCAGGAAAAGAAATATAGTGCAGTGTAGACAGATGCAGTTGGTTTACAGACGGTGGTTTAGAGTAATATAAATTAGATGCAAATATGTGCAGTGTATTAGCAGTTACTTTATAAAAGCAGAATAAATATGTCTGTGTCATATCATGTGATATGAATGAACAACATACAGATATGTGCAATGTAGTAGCAGTAACAATATAATAGTAGTAAAAATATATAGATATATGTATTAGCAGAATGGGCCTATATTATGAGAAAATCAGAATAAATATGGATATTCAGTATGAACCATATATGTACAGTATGCACAGCCATACCATTGTAGTACAGATACCGTAACATTATAAGAGTATAAAGGGGGGGGGGGGGGGGGGCTGGGGATGTCCGCCTCCTTGTTATCCGTGTCAAATAAAAAGACTCTTGCAGGCATGTGATCAGCTGAATTAGGTTGTGAAAGTGGACAGTGTCCTCTGTCCTCTTACTTCTGCTGTTAAAACTTTCTACTTGAAGCACTGAACCTTCAAAATGTGCCTCCATCAGCAAACAATTTGTTTGTACTCTATTACCTTGGTCAGCATTTATTAAAGTTCCCCTGTCACTGTTTCAGCCAAAACCATTCTACTATATTGGCTTTTTGTAGCCCTTTGAAATGTATGATTTAATATCTGAAACTTTTATAAACAGTGAAACAGTGTTCACAGAGATGCACAAATTAGCAATGCAATTTCAGAGTTCTGACAAAGTTCTCAAGCTGTTGATCAGACCAAACACTAGTGCAAGAGAAGGAGACACAGTGAAACATTTTAAATATCAGATCATTAGCCACACGTCAACTATCTAATGAGGGGCAATGGATTTTTCATTCTTTTTAATTTCTATTGAGGATGTCGAAAACAGGCCACTGTGCCTTGTATTCCCAGAGAGCAGTGTTTGCAGCCAAACTCCAATCTCTCAGATCAATACTTGCAGGAAGAGCGAGACAAAATGATTCTTCTGAAATGGGCATCTCTCCAGTGGTGTTGACAAGATTCTCACACGCCTCATACGTTATGCCTTCACGTATTGGCAGCTCCAGCTCTGTATTTAACTTATTCATTTTGCAGTACTGATTGCTACTATCCTCAAGTACATGAAAGGCCACCACTGACAATTTATTTTCAAATGTGAACTGAACAAAATCAGTTGTTTAAAACAAATGGGACATGTACACCATGGGGTGTGACAAACTTACAATCAAAAACAGAACAGGCACATTTATTGTTCTGTTGATGCAAGTAAATGGCCAGTGTATTTTTTCTCAGCAGCATGTAGAGAATAGCTTAGTACTTCATTGCTTGACAGGGATTGTCAATGTCAATGATCAGCCATATGTGTGCCTATCAGCATGCTATTCCATAATTATGGTCCTTATCAGCATTTACTTGAAAGCACTAATATGTGTAACTAAACCAAGTTCACAAATGATATGGATCTGTTGAAGATATGCTGTAGAGAGATACAGTATGTTGGTACTTTAGGGTCTCCTGTACATGTCTGTAGAGCCCCCTAGGAGCAAAGGAGGACATTACACCGTTTGAAGTTGTTTGCAGATGAGACCGCATTAACATTCAAGTCCTATCTAATACAGTTTAACCCATTGCACATTGCCTAAAGAAATATTTAGACAAAAAAAAAACATATGAAAAGAACTACGATTACCATCAGACCTTGAATCTGATTTGTGAAGATAATCTTTGGAGTGAAGATGGCAGCAGCCTGATCAGCTGAGAGAACCTCATTCTACTTGTCTACGTTGGGAATCCTTGATGGCAGACTGCTGATAACAGACATTAGAACAATGTCACATTACTGCAAGAGCAAGGTAGTGATGTCTGCCATTCTTTGAGAAGAAAACAGAATGGGACTTCTATGATCAATGACTCAATGACAAAGAGAATCATGATGCATATCAACAACTCCACTGTGTGGGTTGAGAAGGCAGAGATTATGAGAGCAACTCCAACAACTCAGCAGAATATAATGTGATGATGTGTAGTGGTGTGACCCACTTTTTCTGCTGTGCAACTGTTGTTGAGGATTTGTATGGCGGCTGTTTATACTTACAGAGTTGACTTTATTCTCCATGTTGAATTTAATGTTGCTCTATCATGCGGTTTTCCAATCTGAATAGTGCTTGTTCTTGTTTTTACATGAAATTGAGAAGTTGGCCCAATCACCTGATTTGTGGAGGTCTTTTTTCTGATCATTTGACATGCAGCTTTGGAGCTTATTTTCACTTCTGCTTTCATTCAATCTACGATGCATCTTGGTAGCATTCTGTGATGGGACAGTTGTCTGACCAGCGGTAGCCTACATTCAAGCTATTGGGCATGTGCCCACCCAGCGTTGACGTTTTAAAGTAATTCCCCCAAAATTTTAGACAATTGCGTCATTATTGTTATTTTTCAACCCACCTCATTGTGCCCACCAAAACTTTAGTTTGTGCATTACCCATTATGTTTCAGTGTGCAGAGATCAGTTACAGCAGTTACAGTTAGGTTAGCGCTTCGGACCCCAACCAGTAGGCACGTCTGAAGTGCCCTTGAGCAAGGCACCTAACCCCTCACTGCTCCCCGAGCGCCGCTGTTGTTGCAGGCAGCTCACTGTGCTGGGGTTAGTGTGTGCTTCACCTCACTGTGTGTACACTGTGTGCTGAGTGTGTTTCACTAATTCACGGATTGGGATAAATGCAGAGACCAAATTTCCCCCATGGGATCAAAAGAGTATATATACTTATACTTACTTATACATTCAAAAGGATTGATGCAGAATGATACTGTGACACGGATTAAGTTTGCTTGTCTGGGAATGTGGATATGAATGAGTTCATGTAGCCAAGTATGTCTCAGTCCCAGCGTCCAATGTCCAATCTGTAATGGGCAACATAAGGTTCTAGGTTAAGGGTGACGACTCCTATTTCACACCATGTTAAATATGCCTGCTTATTAGTGACCACTAGCTTATGTGGTCCATGTGTGTGAATGTTTGATGCTTGTGCCTGCTCCCGGGCTGGATAGCCTGTTCCATGCTGCCTGTGCCCACTTTCTATGTGCCCACACATAAAAAGGATGTGCCACAGCAATGTTGTTATTGAATAAGCATCTTTAGAGAACATCACAACAGCACAAGCATCTTTAGAGAACATCTACTCTCATAGCAACACTTACAACAAGTCTTACTGATCCTAGCACTCACCAGCCGTTTTAAACTGACAAGTAACTGTTAAAAACAGCACTCACCGACGCACTTATTCTTACTGTACTCTAATGTTTTTTAAACTGTCCTAAAATTGTGAGAATTGTTCTAAAACTTACTGTTTACCATGTTGTTAGTCGCTTTGGTTAAAAAGCGTCAGCCAAATGTGATGTAATGTAATGTAATGTAATGAATACACCTGTCTGTTTATCTCCTGTCAATAAATGACAGAGAGCCAATCAGCATCCTGAGCGTATTGTTTTCACATTCCCATCAGGATACTTTAATCCTAACAAAGCATTTCACATCTCCTTGGTTTTCACATCTCTTACATGTCCACATCACTGCACTGAGGGCGGGGTTGGTATTATGCACACAGTCCATAGGTTGTTTACTCGGCTGGAACCCAGCAGCACCTTTTCTTCCAGCAACAGCTCAGAAAGTCTGCCATGCAGGCACCGGCCACCCCCCAAATCTGATTATCTTAAGCCGATCTCCAGCTGGGCAAAAGAGCTTGGTGTGGCTACTGGATCAGCATTTGTCCTGAAAGGGCAAGCAACTGGTTCTTTTTATTTCCTCTGTCAAGGAGGTTATGTTTTCGGTGTGGTTTGTGTGTGTGCTGAATTACACAAAACCATGCCATTTTTCATGAAGTTTTTCATGAATTTTAGGTGGAACTCTTGCTTACATTGCGAGATATGGCATTTGATCTTGGCAGAGGTATGCACTCTCAGAATGCCTAAGTTAATATTAGTAAAAGCTGTTAGAGCATATATTATATAGAGAGGAAGATGATATGTTGGTGACAAAGTGAGGGTTTTGTATAAGCACAGGCATATGATGGAAACAGAGAGGTGTTGTTTCCAGGTGAACAGAAAGTTGACCCACCTCTTTAAATGTCACTTTAGCCACAGAGAATAAATCAAACTGATATCAAAGATATCAAGATATCAAAGATGGCATGTCAGTTATTGAGAAAGTGAGTCATAGGAGTCATGGTCTTAGTCTGAGAAATGAGTTAAGGAAGGTGTCCACCCTAATTTCTCTTTAATTACTTGGCTTATGTTTGTGAGTCTTCACTTGGCTCGAGCTGTTTTTGCTAGTATCATAGAATCATAGAAGATGATCACACTCAAGGAAATGTTCATTTTCTTTTAATTTTTTTATTAAGTAGTGACTGGGGTAACAAACAATGTTCAGCCATAGGCCTCACCAGTGTATGCTTGTATCATAGACAAATGTCTTTGTGATGGTGCTCCTGTAGGGTGCGATGATGCTGATTTATTGATGGTGTAGTAGCTGGTCATTATCTGTTGTCATGTATTTGATTATCATGTTTATCACCATGTATTGGGGTCAGTGGTGTTGAACTATGACAGTTGTCACACAACACAAAAGAATGCAGTATGTTATTCTGTAGCATTAAATATTATGCCCACCCTGTGTCTGGTTGATCAGCTGCTAATTTAATATACCATTTTTACTGCATATCAAATGATACTGTGATTGTGTTTTGTTGTCAGTAGTTGCTGGATGCAAAAGCATGATGCAGAGAGAGGAAGCCTATAAGACTTCAGACTAAGCCTCAAGAGCAACAATTTAGGGGTTCATTATTGTGTATTGTACAGATATAGAGTAGATAATGCAGTGTTGGGGTCACATCTGTTAACTAATAAGGTGAACAAGTGAAATAGGAGTAGAGTCACTGATTTTTGAATAACATATTCTGAGGTAATAAGAAAGCTGGTGTAAAGCCAAGCTTGCTCGACAATCCCTTGGACCCCATCCACAAATGGATCCACATATTGTACCACAAAAAGCAAAGAACTGCCAATTTTAGCTGGCAGTCAGAATTGTATGCATCTATTAAGATTTATGGCATGTATCTGGAACGAATGTTTGTTGATCCTCTGCTTGCAAAATAAAGATCTAAAACAGAGGAATCTCATGTACTGAGCACCAGCTAATTCTCTTATCATTTCTCTGGAAGGTATAAAGGCGGTTTTAGGCAGTTTGAAACCAACATGAACAAAGGTGTGTGTATGTGTGTGTGTGTTTGTGTGTGTGTCACGGTGATGAAAAGAGAATCTATTCTTACCCATCGAATCCCTGGCTTCTGACTTCAACAATGGCAGCAGCACAGCGAGCCTTTTGATTTTCGACAGCCCTGTCAGTGGTTATATTCTGTAAATGGGCTCTGTGTTATATATGAGAGCCATGTCAAAGGCAGCCATGTCACAGCTTCTGTGTCTTTTGTGTTGTTAAAAGGAGAAAGTCACAAGTTTAAAGACACCCTGCAGACTTTTGCAATGTCAAAGACGGGGAAAAAAGAGGCCGATCTTTTGGCACTGGAGAGGATCAAGCGGGTACTAAGTGCCGCAAAAGTTTCGAAGGCTGTTGCACGCAGGGCGGGTTTCTGCGGTCTCTGGCTCTGGCACAGCTTTTCCTCGGAGACCAAGGATCAGTGGTTGTCTTCTTCTTTTTGCGAGGAAAGGGCACTCGATGCCAACTGGCATCAATCCTGGGCAGCCCCTCGCGTCAAGCCGCAACTCACACAGCCAGACAGACAACGTCAGGGTTGCATCCTTCACGGATTAATCACCTGTCAATCTCCCGGAGTCCCTGACTCCCCGAGACAAGTGCAAGTCGTTTAAAAAAATGCAAAATGGCTGCCTTTCCCCCCCACTTATTTTGCTGTAAGACACCTGCAAAGCTGCTCTGTACCCAGGAGATCGCACAGAATTATTTATGAGGCCCGTCACTCAGCATTGGCATCCGACTCAGTGTCATTCTTCATCCCGTCTCTGTTTGCATCATCCACACGTATACACTCTCATCTATAGGCATCTCTTCTCCTCTTCCTCTCATTGCTTTTGCCCTCTGTGACACCAACGCAAGAAAACGTAAATACATTTGCACCCACACTATCATCATAGCCACTTAACGTCTATTAGCACCTAAACACCTTCGCACAATACAC